>NW_027095590.1:0-35886 GCF_036850765.1 Saccopteryx bilineata | reverse complement strand
TTTGTTGTGTCCAAGTGTTAGTGCGGCTATAACATTGCTATGGGGGGAATGCTTAAGCGTGCAATCTGTTAATCCCTGGGCGTGTGGTGGATGCGTGTCTAGTTGTATAATAGCTCCTGTGTAATAGCTCTCTACCTATTTCATTGAATACATTGTCTCCTAGTCTGCAGCTGGTCTTGCCTCCTCTCACCAGGATGTTCTCAGAAGTTTTCAGTTTCGATGTTGTCCAGTTTCTTACCTTTCCTTGGATGGTTTGTGCTTTTGGTGTTAAGTCTGAGAACTCTTTGCTGAGCTCTGAGCCCCAAACAGCATCTCCTAGGTTTGTTCTAAATGATTTATAGTTTTACATTTTACAGTTATGTCCATGATCCATTTTGAGTTGATTTTGTATGATGTGTTAGGTTTGCATCAGGCTCAATTTTAGCCTGTGGATGTCCATCTGCTTCATACCATTTGTTGAAAATACAATCGTCTTTTTTTTTCTTTTCTTTTTTATTTATTTATTTTAGTGAGAGAGACAGACAGAGGGACAGACAGATAGGAAAGAAGAGAAATGAGAAGCATCAATTCTTTGTTGCAGCACCTTAGATGTTCATTGATTGCATTCTCACCTGTGCCTTGACTGGGGGGAGGGGACTCCAGCAGAGCCAGTGAGCCCTTGCTCAAGCCAGTGACCTTGGGCTTAACCTGGTAATTCCACAATCAAGCTGGTGACCTCGGGGTTTTGAACTTGGGTCCTCTGCGTCCCAAAGTAGTGCTTTATCCACAGCACCACCGCCTGGTCAGGCAAGGCCATTGTCCACTAAAATGCTCTTGAAACTTTGTGAAAAATACATTCAACATATTTGTGTGTCTGTTTCTGGGTTCTCTGTTCTGTTCTGTTGAGCAAGTGCATCTTCTCCCTCCACCAGCACCATCTTCTCCAGATTGCCGTTGCCATCTGGTAAGGCTCGGCGTCAGGTACAGCCAATCCCTCGCCACATTCTTCTTTTTTGAGATGCTTAGGTGTCTGACTGCTATGTCTTTCTAGCTAAATGTTAGAATAAGCTTGTTTACTTTGGAATTTTGATAGAAATGACATGAACCCTATACATCTCTTTGGGGAAAACTGACATCATCAGTGTGTTACGCCTGACCGTCCAGAATTCTATTTTAATTTGTTCTAGAGAACTCATCATGACTCATTCAAGCAGCTTCGTGAGAGCCGCTCCTCAGTCTCCTCCCGGCCTTCCCTACCGCTAACCCCTCTCAGGGCTGATGTCCGTCAATTATCTTCCCTCCATCCAGCAAACATTTTCTGGTGTCTTGCTCCTACTTGTATTCACTGATTTGGAGAGTCACATTGCTTGGTTTCCTGTACGGCTTCTGGCCTACGTCTGTGAGCTGTGGTTCAATGACAAGTTCATGTTCTGAGCGGTCATGTTCATCTCTGCTCAGGTTTTCTGGTTCCCATCTGCGTCTCTCCTGCTGTTGTCCAGGGTTGGCAGACCCGAGAGGGCACGGTCCTGTGCCATCTGGTGCTGTTTGGTGGGTCCTGGAGGTTTCCAGACCTGCAGGACAGTGTGTTTCCCTGCTCAGTGGGTCCTGGGGGTTTCCGGACCTGCAGGACAGCATGTTTCCCTGCTTGGTGGATCCTGAGGGTTTCCGGACCTGCAGGACAACATGTTTCCCTGCTCTGTTCTTTGGCACCTGGTGCAGGTGGGCTCCTCTCTGTTTGTGCTGGTGCCTCTGCGAACCTTCTGCAGCTGCAAGGCTGAGTCAGGATGAGGAGTTGGGGCCTGGTCCCACTGTGCTTCTGTGGGCACCTCCTGTGTGGGGTGCCTAGAGATGCCACCTGTTCTGGGGGAGCCAGGGGTGGGCTGTGGGCTAGGGGTTGGTCCCACCCACCCAGGTTCCGAGTTGTTGGTGAGCTGAGGAGATGAGAAAGGGATGTTTTGATGCTGAAGGCAGGTCAGGTCACCATCATCCCTGAATAAGGCCATCCTTCCAAGTTCCTGGAGACATTGTTCAGAGTGAGACAGCTCGGTGTTGTATTCTGGTCAGTTCCCATTGCAGGTTCTGGGTTTCAGGCTCTCTGGAGCCCTGTCTGGACAGGCGGGAGACAGAATGAAAACCCAGGGACTTTCCTGCCATCTCGTTCCACAGGCGCTGTGGCCCCTTCCTCTCTCTACCTCTGCTGGTCATCTGCTGGACAGTGTCCATGGCACTTTGCAGCACTGAGAAAACACATGTGGTGAAGAGGGAGTTTACACCACCTGTCCTCCCACCTGCCCTTAGTCTCTGCCCAGGTCCTACACACTAGTGTCCCACCCCACCCCCACTCCAGGCGCATGGCAGAGCCCAGGTCAAAGGGAGGAGGAAGGCAGCCAGACTGTGCAGGGCAGACACTGCTGAGGGACACACACAGAGTCTGAGGTTTGGGGGCGAGGAACTAGGCCATCTTTTCTAACAACATTGTTACCTTTTGTGTTAAATCTTTCCAGGGATGTTGGTTTCTCTTGCATGTAGGCAAAGCATCTCGGTGGTGATGCTGATCTGTGTCCCACTCCTGGGGAAGAAGTGGGTTGATCTGTAGGCTGTAAGTCTCATGGCATTGGGACCTAGCCCCAGCCATTGCTACATCCTCAGAAGGTCAGCGGAGTGGGTGTGGCATCATCTACCTGTGCTGGGAAGGGGGTCAGCACAATGCTACATCCTCAGAAGGTCAGCGGAGTGGGTGTGGTGTCATCCACCTGTGCTGGGAGGGGGGTCAGCACGTTGCTACATCCTCAGAAGGTCAGAAGAGTGGGTGTGGTGTCAGCCACTTATGCTGTGAGGGGGGTCAGCATGATGCTATATCCTCAGAAGGTCAGTGGAGTGGGTGTGGCATCATCCACCTGTGCTGGGAGGGGTCAGCACGATGCTACATCCTCAGAAGGTCAGTGGAGTGGGTGTGGCATCATCCACCTGTGCTGGGAGGGGTCAGCACGATGCTACATCCTCAGAAGGTCAGTGGAGTGGGTGTGGTGTCATCCACCTGTGCTGGGAGGGGGTCAGCACAATGCTACATCCTCAGAAGTTCAGTGGAGTGGGTGTGGTGTCATCCACCTGTGCTGGGAGGGGTCAGCACGATGCTACATCCTCAGAAGGTCAGCGGAGTGGGTGTGGCATCATCCACCTGTGCTGGGAGGGGGGTCAGCATGATGCAGTTTATCTTCCCCGTAGGTCTCACCCCTGGTGTCTCTGAGCCTGAATTTGGAGCCAGAAGCCCCACACGTCCACGTTTCAATGACCAGAAACTGGGATTCTGGTGCATGTTTTCCTCTTTACTGTGTCATGGCTGAGGGAGCTGCAGATAAGCCTGAACTTTCTGTTACGATGGCGCCACGGCCTCTGGGCACCCGTGCCAAGATGCCGATAGAAGCTGGTGAATCTGAGAAGCCGACTGGCACACAAGAAGCTCTCTGGCTCTCTTAGATCACTGGACGCAGAACACAGAAGGTTACAGAACTCGATCTGACTGCCCAGGACCCCAGACGTGGATGTCACAGCTCTGTGGGCAGTCACAAGGAAGGAAGATGAGAGAGACGAACACCATGGACTCCTGCACATGTGACCCCCCTGAAAGGGGCTGTGCCTGCCAGACTAGCCCATGGCTATAGAACGTTTGCCGCGTCGTGGGGCCCGACACAGAGAGGCACTGGGTGTGTCTTCTATTATCTTTTTAAACTTTCACAGTAATGAAGGTGATATTGATATGAGTGGTAATAACCGTAACCAATATTCATTTATCCATTCATGCAGCAAATATTTATATAAACTGAGGTCTTAATGCACTATGCAAGCACTATGATGATTTCCACTTTACAGGTGAGTAAACTGAGGCAAGGAGCATTCATGTAACTTGAACTCCATCTCCTGGCTAGCGAGGACTAGAGAGAAGTGCTCTCCTGGTGCCCTGTGACTGCACACAGCCATCCTCGGGAAGGAGAGGAGGTCAGGCGACAGGGACGCACCCACCGCGCTCACGTCCTCTGAAGGAGAGGAGGACCTGCGACAGGGACGCACCCACCGCCCTCACGTCCTCTGAAGGAGAGGACAGGTGACAGGGATGCGCCCACCGCGCTCACGTCCTCGGGAAGGAGAGGAGGACAGGCGACAGGGACGCACCCACCGTGCTCACGGTGTCTCCCCAGCTGTTTCCCAGGCGGCTGTGATGTGTAAATAGGTCAAGTCCCAGAAGAGTCTCTATATTGTGGTTTGGCTCAACAGATCTTCCAAGTCGGGACTCCAGTCAGTCTCAGAGGAGCAAACCCCCCACCAGGTAAGTTCTGAATGCAGCGGAAGCACATCACAGGCCCATTCACCCTCAAAACCTGCAGGGAGCCCCACTTTGGAAACCACGGGTCCATCTCTCACTAAATCCAATGCGCTGATGTCTCCTGACTGGAGCTACCTCAGCTGAGAGCCAGTTACGGCTCAGAGCCAGGGGGGACCAGGAAGTCCGGTTCTGTCTCAGTCCCTGCAGGACCCCTGCCATGCTCCTCCCATGGCAGGGAGGGGGGGATGCAGGCACAGCGGCACAGCCATCTATCTGCCTGTGCTGTGGCACCTCCCATTAACACACAAACAGCCCTCACCTGCCTTCTTTGTTGTCCAGGCAACCTGAAACCCGCCCCTCTCCTCCCCTTCCTGCAGTCAGGTAGGAGAGCCACCCCCAGCGGCCCTCGATGGCCCTGACCCCCCCCTCCCCAGGGCTACTGGTCTACCATTTCCCTCCTAACTTCCATTTTCTGCTTTAATGAGCTTCACTGCCTTTTGGCCGGCTTCTTCCCAAAGCTGCCTATAATTGAGACGCAAATAGTAAAATAGACAAAACCAGCCATCTCACCCAGTCACCACTTATGAATGCAGCTCAATTAATTTGTTTAGTCAGATGTAGAGGGCAGTAAAAAGTGATTGACTACAAGCAATTAAAACAGTAAAAGTAAATTGTTTGTGTCCATTAAAACCTGCTGAGGCCGTCAGTTGAAAATTGGGGGCCTCCATGTGAAAATTAAAACTATTCATCCCCCCCATATGTATGTGAATATCAGTTGTAGTTTGTTTTGTTTTACTGGCTGGAAGCCCCTGAGGTCAGAATGAAGGTAGGTCTTCAATAAGCTCTTTTGGTGGACTTAATAAAGATATGGAAAGACAAATATGATAAGAAATGGCTGAGATGTTTTAGGAGAGAATTACTGTCTCTGATCAGCACTGTGCTGCATGCTAATACTTTGCAATATATTGCATTTGGGGCTGTAAATGGAAAATCTATTGAAGAATCTATGATATTCAGAGGTTGACATTTTAGGGCTTTGCCTTAATTTATGTGAGTGTGGCAGATTTTTTATTAGTGTCATTTTATTTTTTTATGTGCCACACTAAATCTTGTATTCCAGAATTTTCTGGGCAGTCTTAAACTTTGGCATTTTAGATACTCCCATGATCTTAGAAAGCACCTCCTCCCATGGGCACAAAAGCTGTGTGGAGGTTTGTGTACACACCACAGCCCCCACGTGAGGACAGGGCACCTGCAGCTGTGGTTCTGGTGGGAGCCACGGAACGGGCATTCACAGCTAAGAGCCCAAGCTAGGTCGTGTGTCAGGGCAGCCATGTTCTTCAAATGTGGTGCGGGCCTGTGCTCATGGGCACCATCCTCAAAGCATGAGCTGATGCCGGCTCAGGTTTAGGAAGAAGAAGGCTCTGCTGCTCCACGAACCTGGGCTGGCTGGGGGTCTGTCTGGCAAAGGAGGTGTGGCTTGCATACCTTTCCAGCCCTATTTGGTCACTTGCTAATTGGAAAGTTAGAAACCTGGGACTACCTGAAAAATGAATATATAAACCTCAGGTCATGAGGGGAGCCTGATACACTGTGGGCATCATGGAAGCCTTTGTGGGCTGCTTGTGTTTCTGTAGGTGAAACAACACTAGAAAAAACTGCATGCAAACATTTGTAGGAAACAGCAACAAGCTCTCTCAAAGACTTGAAAGAACGTTTGGGTGGAGTTTTCTCCCCTGGAAGCTCTGGGCTTAGTGCCCAGGACAGGCCCGCCCAGTCTGACACCAGCCCCTCTTGGGAAGTGCTCACAGCACACGTGTCCCGGTCCTGTTCTCACTTGGATTTTTTTTAACTGCAGTTTTGATTAATGACAAACATTGATGTTAGGTTCTGAGGTGTGGGTGCTTCCCTGTTCTTAGTGAAGTCTGGACCAAGGTGAAAAACAAAACCTAATTAGTCCTTTTGAAGTCCCAAACCCATTCTCCTGAGCACCTCCCTTTCCCAGCCTGCCATGAAGTGTGTGTTCTCTTGGGTGTGTGGAAGTTTTCATGCTTTATCTGTTCAAAAGCAGCTTGCATGCTATGCATGTGGAAATATTTATGGGGAAGTACACTCATGTCTTCTGTTTACATTGAAATACATTTTAAAAATGGACAGATGAGTAGAGCAGTAGATAGCCATGTGGTGAAGCAAGTATAGCAAGATGTTACGTATGGAGTCTGTGTAGCAGGACACAGAAGTTCACTGAAAATTCACCTTTTATGTAGGTATGAAACATTTTTACAATAAAGCATTGGGAGGGGAAAAGAACAGGTTTTTATCATGTAGGTTTCTTACACTGATGAAACCCAGGTTCCTAATGCTATAAAAGTCCTGACTTAGCTGCTGGCCAGATGGCTCTGCTGGTTAGAGCATTATCCAGAGGCACAGAGGCTGCCATTTCGATTCCCAGTCAGGGCACACACAGGAACAGCTCGATGCTCCTGCCTCTAACTCTCCCTTTCTCTCTCACTGAAATCAAACAACCAATCATCAATCAAGTCCTAAATTACAGGCAAACTCAGGGGTGTTCATTGCCTTGGAAGATTGGGAAAGTCTAAATAAACATGATTTTTTTGTTTTTAATGTAGATACATTTTATAAATCTAAAAAAACCTGCTTAAACATAAGAATTACATACATGTACAACCTTAAAAAAAAAAAGAAGAAACTCCCCCGTCTCTCTCTCTTCTGATTACCCACGCCTCCATCATTGTAGTGATTGCTCCAGACTGGAAAAGTCCACGTGACCCAATACGGCTACTTTGTTCTCAAGGGTCATGCCACCATGTCCTGACAACTGGGTTTTTTAATCATGCAGTGATGCTGGGATGTCCTTCTTAGTGTTACAGGTGGGTCTCCTTCATTTCTCCTCAGTCTCCACAGCACTCCAGTTCACTAACATGCTGTAATTTATGTAACCAAGTTGTTGATAGGTATGTTAGGTGGCTTCAGGTGCCTGTGGATGGGGTCAGTTGGGGGGGCTTAAATAACAAACATTAATTGCTCACAAATCTGGAGGCTGGGGATCCAAGATCAAGGGGTGACAGATTTGCTGTGTGGTGAGTTCCCGGTGGCCCACGCTGCTCCTCACTGCATTGTCACGCAGCCATCCCTCAGGGCTCATGTGTGGGGAGAGCCGCGGTGACTCTCCTTCTGCTGGCAGGACACCAGCCTAGAGGACCCAGGCCACCCTTCTCTACCTCTGCCTGTGTCCAGATTCATAGACCGCCGGGGCAGTGCTTCAACATGTGAACCAGGATGCACGGCTCAGTCTGTACGAGGGACAGTCAAAGTTCTTTCAACATTGGGGCTACCATGAGCGAGTCTGCAGGAAATTCACAAACACTTTAGAGGCATAACTGCTGCTCACAGATCATTCATGTTCACAAGTGGGGAAATGACTGTCACTTGCATTGAGTCAGCAGGGCCTGCGCTGCGTAGAAAAGTCCTTTCCAAGACACCTGAATGTCTGGGCTTGTTACAGTGGCTCATAGTGAAGGTCACAACTTCAGCTCCAGAAAGAGGATTTACCTACCTCCACCTTCATTTTCTTAGGGGAAGCGAGGTTCCTGCCTCTCACCAGGCACCTGCTGGGCCACCCCACACCTCTTGAGTGGGAATGGGTGTGTGGGGGTCTGGGTGGTGCCCCCACTGGGGTGAGGACCCCCACACAGGGACAGGAACAATGACAGCCACCACCACACAGACACACTCTGCAGAAGCTCTCTGTCTTGCTGCCTCTGAACCCCAGCCTGGTCCCTGCCCAGAGGAAGCCACTTCTCTTTGGGGTCTCTCTGTTGCTGACTCTTCCACTTCTGTGGATGTTCAACTTCATTTCAGAAGAAGCTTTCACTTACCCCACCACCCTCTGTAACAACTATCTGCTCTCCCTTGTAACTCATACACCAGATGTCTCCGGGGGTATGTCCTGCATTCACTGCACCACAATGACATCTCTCCATGCCCTCACACTCCCAGGATTGGCCCATCTTGCATTTCCCAGCTCTAAGGCCCCGGGAGCTGTTTGGGGTGTTGGTGGGGTCTGACAGTGACTGACAGCCAGGCACGAAGACTGTCGTGTGTGGGAGACTTATTCTCAGTGATAAACTGCTCCAAACCCCAGATAATCTTCCATGCTCTCCAGTATTTATATGGAAGAAAGCCTATTTAAATATATAGACCCTAACTCCTTTTTATATAATAAAACATTCTTTTTTTTTTTTTAATAAATTTTGATTAATGGTAATGGGATGACATTAATAAATCAGGGTACATATATTCAAAGAAAACATGTCTAGGTTATTTTGTCATCAAATTATGTTGCAAACCCCTCGCCCAAAGTCAGATTGTCCTCCGTCACCCTCTATCTAGTCTCTGTGCCCCTCCCCCTCCCCCTAACTCTCTCCCTCCCTCCCTCCCATGTCCTCCCTCCCCCCCCCACCCTTGGTAACCACCACACTCTTGTCCATGTCTCTTAGTCTCATTTTTATGTTCCACCAATGTATGGAATCATGTAGTTCTTGTTTTTTTCTGATTTACTTATTTCACTCCTTATAATGTTATCAAGATCCCACCATTTTGCTGTAAATGATCTGATGTCATCATTTCTTATGGCTGAGTAGTATTCCATAGTGTATATGTGCAACATCTTCTTTATCCAGTCTTCTATTGAAGGGCTTTTTGGTTGTTTCCATGTCTTGGCCACTGTGAACAGTGCTGCAATGAACATGGGGCTACATGTGTCTTCACGTATCAATGTTTCTGAGGTTTCGGGGTATATACCCAGTAGAGGGATTGCTGGGTCATAAGGTAGTTCTATTTGCAGTTTTTTGAGGAACCACCATACTTTCCTCCATAATGGTTGTACTACTTTACAGTCCCACCAACAGTGAATGAGGGTTCCTTTTTCTCCACAGCCTCTCCAACATTTGCTATTACCCGTCTTGTTGATAATAGCTAATCTAACAGGAGTGAGGTGGTATCTCATTGTAGTTTTGATTTGCATTTCTCTAATAACTAATGAAGCTGAGCATCTTTTCATATATCTGTTGGCCATTTGTATCTCTTCCTGGGAGAAGTGTCTGTTCATGTCCTCTTCCCATTTTTTTATTGGATTGTTTGTTTGTTTGTTGTTGAGTTTTATGAGTTCTTTCTAAATTTTGGATATTAGGCCCTTATCTGAGCTGTCGTTTGAAAATATCAGTTCCCATATAGTTGGCTGTTTGTTTATTTTGATATCAGTTTCTCTTGCTGAGCAAAAACTTTTAACTCGGATGTAGTCCCATTCATTTATCTTTGTCTTCACTTCTCTTGCCATTGGAGTCAAGTTCATAAAATGTTCTTTAAAACCCAGGTCCATGATTTTAGTACCTATGTCTTCTTCTATGTACTTTATTGTTTCAGGTCTTATATTTAGGTCTTTGATCCATTTTGAATTAATTTTAGTACACGGGGACAGGCTGTAGTCGAGTTTCATTCTTTTGCATGTGGCTTTCCAGCTTTCCCAACACCATTTGTTGAAGAGGCTTTCTTTTCTCCATTGTGTGTTGTTGGCCCCTTTATCAAAGATTATTTGACCATATATATGTGGTTTTATTTCTGGGCTTTCTATTCTGTTCCATTGGTCTGAGTGTCTATTTTTTTGCCAATACCATGCTGTTTTGATTATCGTGGCCCTATAATATAGTTTAAAGTCAGGTATTGTAATGCCCCCAGCTTCATTCTTTTTTCTTAGGATTGTTTTGGCTATTCGGGGTTTTTTATAGTTCCATATAAATCTGATGATTTTTTGTTCCATATCTTTAAAAAATCTCATAGGAATTTTGATGGGAATTGCATTAAATTTGTATATAGCTTTGGGTAATATGGCCATTTTGATTATATTTATTCTTCCTATCCAAGAACAAGGAATATTTTTCCATCTCATTGTATCTTTTTCGATTTCCCTTAACAATGCTTTGTAATTTTCATTATATAGGTCCTTTACGTTCTTTGTTATGTTTATTCCTAGGTATTTTATTTTTTTTGTTGCAATCGTGAAGGGGATTATTTTTTTGAGTTCGTTTTCTAATATTTCTTTGTTGGCATATAGAAAGGCTATGGACTTTTGTATGTTAATTTTGTATCCTGCGACCTTACTGTATTGGTTTATTGTTTCTAATAATCTTTTGGTGGAGTCCTTCGGGTTTTCGATGTATAGGATCATATCATCTACAAAAAGTGATAGCTTTACTTCTTCTTTTCCAATATGGATGCCTTTTATTTCTTTGTCTTGTCTGATTGCTCTGGCCAGAACTTCTAGCACCACGTTGAATAAGAGTGGAGAGAGTGGACAACCCTGTCTTGTTCCTGATTTAAGGTAGAAAGTCCTCAGCTTTATGCCATTTAATAGGATGTTGGCTGATGGTTTATCATATTTGGCCTTTATCATGTTGAGATATTTTCCTTCTATATCTATTTTGTTGAGAGTCTTAAACATCAAATTGTGTTGTATTTTATCAAAAGCCTTTTCTGCATCTATTGATAAGATCATGTGGTTTTTTTTCTTTGTTTTGTTGATATGGTGTATTATGTTAACCGTTTTGCGTATGTTGAACCATCCTTGAGATTCTGGGATGAATCCCACTTTATCATGATGTATTATTTTTTTAATATGTTGTTGTATTCGGTTTGCCAGTATTTTGTTTAGTATTTTAGCATCTGTATTCAATAGAGATATTGGTCTGTAGTTTTCTTTATTTGTGCCATCCTTGCCAGGTTTTGGTATGAGGGTTATGTTGGCCTCATAAAATGTGTTTGGAAGTATTGCTTCTTCTTCAATTTTTTGGAAGACTTTGAGTAGAATAGGAACCAAGTCTTCTTTGAATGTTTGATAGAATTCACTAGTATAACCGTCTGAGCCTGGACTTTTATTTTTGGGGAGATTTTTAATAGTTTTTTCTATTTCCTCCCTGCTGATTGGTCTGTTTAGGCTTTCTGCTTCTTCATGACTCAGTCTAGGAAGGTTGTATTGTTCTAGAAATTTATCCATTTCTTCTAGATTGTTGTATTTGGTGGCATATAATTTTTCATAGTATTCTACAATAATTCTTTGTATTTCTATGATGTCTGTGGTGATCTCTCCTCTTTCATTTTGGATTTTATTTATTTGAGTCCTGTGTCTTTTTTCCTTGGTGAGTCTTGCCAAGGGTTTGTCAATTTTGTTGATCTTTTCAAAGAACCAGCTCCTTGTTTTATTGATTTTTTTTATAGTTTTTCTGTTCTCTCTTTCATTTATTTCTGCTCTGATTTTTATTACCTCCTTTCTTCGGCTGGTTTTGGGTTGTCTTTGTTCTTCTTTTTCTAATTCCTTAAGGTGTGAAGTTAAGTGGTTTACTTCGGCTCTCTCTTGTTTGTTCATATAGGCCTGAAGTGATATGAACTTTCCTCTTATTACTGCTTTTGCTGCATCCCAGACATTCTGATATGTCGTATTTTCATTTTCATTTGTCTGTATATATCTTTTGATTTCTGCACTTATTTCTTCTTTGACCCATTCATTTTTTAGAAGTATGTTGTTAGTTTCCACATTTTTGTGGGTTTTTCCCCCTCTTTTTTGCAGTTGAATTCTAGTTTCAAGGCTTTATGATCAGAAAATATGCTTGGTACAATTTCAATTTTTCTAAATTTGCTGATATTGTCTTTGTGGCCCAACATATGGTCAATTCTTGAGAATGTTCCATGTACACTAGAGAAAAATGTATACTCTGTCGCTTTGGGATGAAGTGTCCTGTAGATGTCTATCATATCCAGGTGTTCTAGTATTTCGTTTAAGGCCACTATATCTTTATTGATTCTCTGTTTGGATGACTGATCTAGAGCCGTCAGTGGTGTATTGAGGTCCCCAAGTATGATTGTATTTTTGTTAGTTTTTGTTTTAAGGTCAATAAGTAGCTGTCTTATATATTTTGGTGCTCCTTGGTTTGGTGCATATATATTAAGGATTGTTATGTCTCCTTGATTCAACTTCCCCTTAATCATTATGAAATGACCATTTTTGTCTCTGAGTACTTTTTCTGTCTTGTAGTCAGCATTATTAGATATGAGTATTGCTACACCTGCTTTTTTTTGGGTGTTGTTTGCTTGGAGTATTGTTTTCTAGCCTTTCACTTTGAATTTGTTTTTATCCTTGTAGCTTAGATGTGTTTCTTGTAGGCAGCATATAGTTGGATTTTTTTTTAAACCATTCTGCTACTCTGTGTCTTTTTATTGGTAAGTTTAATCCATTTACATTTAGTGTAATTATTGACACTTGTGGGTTCCCTACTGCCATTTTATAAATTGCTTTCTGTTAGTTTTGTATCTAGTTTGATTCTTCTCTTTTGTTTTTCTATCATTTGTTTTTGTTTGTTTGTGTTCCATACTTCTTTCCTCTGTTGCTACCTTTTTTAAGTCAAGTGTTTTTGTGGTGGTTTTTTTAAGGGTGGTTACCATTAAGAAATGAAAAGGGTACCTACCATATTCATTGTAGTACCCTATCTTATAAGTATTTCTGCACTTCATCATCCTTTGCTACTGTTAATCTCCATCCTCTTCCCCCTTTTTTTCCTTTGTTGTCACAGTTTAAGTTTGGTTTTATTGTGTTCTTGGTGGAGCTGTTACTTGTGGTGTTGTTTTCTTTTGTTCTTTGAATCTGGTTGGAAAACCCCCCTTAGTATTTCCTGGAGTGGGGGCTTTCTGTTGATAAATTCTCTCATCTTTTCTGTATTTGTGAATGTTTTTATATCTCCTTCATACTTGAAGGATAGCTTTGATGGGTATAGTATTCTTGGCTGAAAGTTCCTCTCTTTCAGGGCTTTAAATATTGGGGTCCAAACTCTTCTAGCTTGTAGAGTTTTTGCTGAGAAATCTGATGATAATCTAATAGGCCTTCCTTTATATGTTGTACTCTTCTTTTCCCTGGCTGCCTTGAGAATTTGTTCTTTGTCATTGGTTTGTGTCATCTTTATTATGATGTGCTTTGGAGTGGGTTTGTTGGGGTTAAGAAAACTTGGTGTTCTGTTTGCTTCTTGAATTTGAGGCTTTAGTTCCTTCCATAGGCTTGGGAAGTTCTCGTCTATTATTTGTTTGAGTATATTCTCCATTCCAATTTCTTTCTCTTCTCCCTCTGATATACCTATTGTTCTTATGTTATTCTTTCTGATGGAGTCAGACAATTCCTGTAGGGCTTTCTCGTTTTTATTATTTTTGAGTCTCTTTCTTCTTCTCTCTGTTGTGCCTCAAGTTGTTTGTCTTCTGTTTCACTAATCCTATCTTCAATCTGGGCTGTTCTGTTAGATAAGCTTGTTACCTTGTTTTTCAGCTCATGAATTGAGTTTTTCATTTCTGTTTGATTTGTTTTTATAGTTTCAATTTCCTTGGTAATATATTCTTTGTGTTCATTGAGTTTTTTTCTGATCTCCCTATATTGCCTTTCTGTGTTTTCTTGTATATCTCTGAGTATTTTTAAGATTTCTATTTTAAATTCTCTGTCATTTAGCTCCAAGGCTTCCAATATGTTAAGTCTTTTCTCCATAGATTTTTCCACATCTATTTGTGTTACCTCTCTTTCTTTTGTATCCATAATATTCGATTTCCTCTTTCTTATCGGCATCTGAGGGTGGTCTTATTGATAGCACTAATTAGAATTAATAAAGAGTAAAAAGAAAAAAAAAAGGTAAAACACCCCACAAAAAAACAGTAATAATTTATTATTTCCCCCTTTTTTTCTCTCTTCTCTTTCCCTCCTCTCCCCTTCGCAGGGAAATATCATGCCTATAATGGAGGGCCTGATTTGGGGTGAAGAGTTCAAGGGGCAAAAAAAAGGGAATAGGGACCTACTAAATGCAAAAAAAAAAAAATGAAGAAAATCTTAGACAAGCATAAGATGATTTGCTTGTAAGTGATGGTCAACTAAGAGATATAATGAGAGGGATAAGAGGGAATCAGAAAAAAGGACCAAAAAAGAATAATAAAGAAGAAAAAATAAAAATAATAAGTAAAAATCTGTTGTATTAAGTGGAGCGAAGACTAAATACAATGGAGACCTTGGGTTGGGAGGACCCAAAATGCCACAAAAATAAACAAACAAGAGAAAAAAAATAAAAACAAAAGCAAAAAAGAGAAATAAAGCCAAAAAAAAAGGCTTGAGTCCCAAATTAACTAATTTGTTCGTGATTGAGGATTATATGGGAGGAAAGTAAAATGAGAAAAGAAAAAACGAATAGAAAGGAAAAAATAAGAAAAAGAGAAAAACGAAGGAAGAAATAAAATATGAGGAGAAAAAAACAAAATAAAGCAAGACAAAAAACAAAAACAAAAACAAAAAACAAAAGAGGAGAGAGTGAGAGTTAAGTGTTTTGGAGTATAACCTTAAAGACGGGTGAGAATGAAGAAGAAAAATAAAATGCAACACTCATGGGTCGTGTAGTTCAAGAAAAGGGAAGCATAAGATGGGCAGAGAATAGAAGGACCGAGGTGTAGGAAATAAAGACAAAAAGATAGAAGAAACAAACAACAACAACAAAAAAAAAATTAGTGGACCAAGTTGTAAAGTCTGTGGGTTTTTCTTGATTTTGAGAGGTTAACTTCTTCCTTTTTCTTTTCTCTCCCTCTTCCTAGTCGGTGATTCTGTACCCCAGGCTCTGCCCCTGTGTCACTCTTAGGTAGGGATTTGCAGTTGATGGGATTCTATGGCAATGTCATATAATTGGCTTTAGTCTTGCTGGAAGTAAAGGCTTGTTGGCGTTTGCAGGGTCCAACGATGAGAGAGTTTGCTTTCCTGGATTCTCTCTCCTAGTCCCCCCTTTCTGAATTAGTAGCCTGGTGATCCAGCTATAAGGCTGCAATTGCTTCTGCCTGGAGAGTAAGAGGCTCAAAGAGCTGGGAAATCCCCACTCTATCCCCACTCAGTGCAAGGCTTTGGGAAAGGCTCTGAGAGTCAGGGCCTCCAGTGTAATCAGGCGGGGGTGGGAGTCAATTGTTGTCAAGGTGACTGTTCAGTGCCTATCATTTAGTTGGACCTCTCAACCCAGGCTTTTCACACTTTGTAGCCTGTTTTTGCAGGGAAGAAGAGGCACTAGTCTCTGCTTACGACTAGTGTAGTATAGACCTTATTATCTGCCAAGTCCTTCTTGTTAGCGTTTATCTCTGAATATGGAGGCTCTATCAATCAGAAGTTGCCCCCGCCCCTTTAGCGAGAGGCACTAAAAAATATCACGCCTCTTGTCTTGGATCGCTGAACTGAGAGAGATCTTATCAATTAGAACCGAGGGTGCGCAGATTTTATGGGTTTAGCTAATTTCAGTGATTGGGTCGCAGCTGTGCTTCCGAAGGTATTTTAGGCTGCCTGCGCGCACCCCTCCCCCAACGCTTGATTGTTAGCTTGAATGGCTGGGTGAGGTGCCCTGCCCACGGAGAGAATCTCCCAAGCCTCTCCCGCTCGCCCCGCCGCTGGCGGCTGGACCGCACCAGGCACAGGATAATGGAGCCCCCTGGGTGTGCGGGCCAGCAGGGTGCCCTGGGCGCGTGGAATGCCCAAGGCACGCACGCGAATATGGCGCTCCGGGCACCGGTGGCCGGCGACCCCCACTCGCAGTGTGCGGGCCGCTGGGAATGTCAGCGGTGCTCAACCGGACCGGGCGTGCACGCGGCGGCTCGTGGTGGCCGCTTGCGGTAGCGGTTCACGGGGGCTCGCGGCAGCTCGCGGTGGCGGGTGGTTCGCGGGGGTTCGCGGCAGCTCGCGGGGGCTCGCGGCGGCTCGCGGTTGGCCGCTCGCGGCGGCTTGCGGTTCCCAAGTATATGGGCTGACTCACCGCAGGCGCACTCCCTGGCGGCTTGAATGAGCGTCGCTGCGGTAGCTTCCTCCACACCCTCGTCTCTCAGATTCAAGTGATAACAGTCCTTTTGCTTTCAGTTTGTGTGGAACTCTGGAATGCTCCGAGGATAAATTTTTCTGTTTCTAGTTGATAAATTTGTTGTGATTTAGGGGAGAGTTGTCGGACGCGCTTCTCACGGCGCCATTTCCGTGACGTCAGGAAGGTGGAATCAAAACTTTAAATTATACTGTATTAAAGTGGGGTTTTTTTTGTGACAAGAGGAATAGGACCCATGTACTACTCTGCAGTAATAAATAGGTTTTGTTTTCAAGGGTTCTGCAAATCTGTTAATTATTGCAACAAAGTCCAACATGTTCAGGCTCAGTAGATCATTATGGTCGGTTTTGTGAATCTGTTTTTGCTCATGGTAGATCAAAGAATTTTTTAATGTAATTTAAAATCTTTTATCAGGGAAGACAAGATGGCGATGGTGTAGGCAGACTTACCAACTTCCACCTCCCAGAACCAAAGTGGATTACAAACTAATTTTAAGAACCATCATCTGGAAAAAACAACTTTGGAGTAAACTAAGAGGACTCTTCAACCAAAGAACACTGAATAAGCCACACAGAGACTGGTAGGAAAAGTGGAAACGTGGAGAGGGCTGCCCAGCTCCCTGGAGCAGAGCAAATGGCAGCTGGGAGAGACTTGCATGATGGGAAGTGAGTTTAGCAGAGAGGAGATGGTCCTGAGTCCCAGGAACAAAGCCTCAACCTGAATCCCCAGAGCCTAGAAGAGGCATATGGACAGTATTTAGCTGGAAACAATACAAGATACAGTTTGTGAGAAAGGGACTGATTTCTCAGACCCAGGATTCTTCTTAAAGGGACCACACAAAAAACCTTTCTCACAACCACTCACCTGGGACTCTGGGAGACAGGGAGAGAGAAGAGGACCTGAGTAGCAGGAGGAGAGTGTAATCTAGGAGGCACAGGGAGAAAAATTTTGAGAGCTAGCCACCCTAACTTCTGGAATGAGTTACTCCCCAAATCAAAAGTGAATATTTCACCTGGAAACAGCAATACCCGCAAAGGAAAGCAGGACACCAGCCAAACAAGCTCTCCCATGGCACTCAGAGCAGATTCACTCAGGTGAGAAAGAATTCAGGTGAGAGAGATGGTACAGTGTTCAGGCAAAGCAAGCATTTTATTAAGCAAAGCTGTGCACTTGGTACAAGACACAAGCAGGCAACTCAGCTCCTCTGAGCACCGCTATCTGTTGGGGTCTTAGAGATCATATACTTTTTAACTTTAACTTTCACCCTCTCAGCCTTTAACTACCCCTTGTTCTCTCTTTTTTTCTCAGAGCTCTCAATCTTTTTGACTCCTTTGACCACGTGGCACACCACCAATCCTCCTTCTCCTCCTCTTGCAGATTCTGACCTTCCTTCTTTTTATCTAAGCTGTTTACACTGTCCACCCATCTCCTTCCTCTCTTCCTTAACTGTGTCTGTTTCTAAGGCCTTAAATGAATAATTACCCACCTCTTAAACCAAGGTTTACTCATCCCCATAGACACTCCCTGCAATACCCCCATCCTTCCTTTTCAAAAACCTTCAGGGGCTTATTGCCTCATACAAGCCTTACACCTAATCAATGAGGTGATAATTCCCCTCCATCCATTAGTCCTTAATCTCTACAAGTTACTGTCACACATTTTCTCAAACATCACTCACTTCAGGGTCTTAGACCTCAAGGATGACTTCTTTACCATTCCTCTACACCAGGGGTCTCAAACTCAACTCAGCATGTGGGCCACAGAGCAAGATCACAGCCATTCAGTGGGCTGCACTAGGTCTACAAAAGGCAACTGTTATGCAACACTTTTCTCACTGCAGTTGAAAACAAAAAAAAATCAGTACAACAAGTACAATCATACATTGAGTTTACTCAGTGTCACAAAACGACCAGAAACTGTACTTTGCATCACAACTGCTAACTAACCTAATATCTAGCTAGGATGCTAGAGAAATGAAAAAATACAAGTAGGCCCCTAGGCTTACTTAATTTTATCCAAAATATTTTGAACTTCGTGGATTAGTCTGCGGGCCTCACAAAATTGTTCGGCGGGCCACATGCAGGCCACGGGCCGTGAGTTTGAGACCCCTGCTCTACACCCTGACTCTTACTTTCTGTTTGTGTTTACCTTTATTTAAAATGACTCAGACACTAATGCAGCCCAGCAATTTACATGGACTATTTTAGCTCAGGGGATCAAAACAGCCCACACCTGTTTGGGCAGGCACTAGCTCAGAATTTAGCAGCGTGCAATCTTAAAACTGGTACTCTCTTACAATATGTAGATAACCTACTCCTCCGCAGCCCTTCCCTGCCTGCCTCAAGGAGATACACTGCCACCCTTAACTTCCTTGCTGTGAAGGGACATCGTGTCTTCTCTGCTAAGACTCAACTTCACTCTTAGTTAGTCCATAGTCTATCTGGGCATTGCTTTAACACCCACCACCTGAGGTCTCATCCTATACCTAACTCAGACCCTCCACAGTCTCCAATCACCTACCACCACAAATAAAATCTTTTCTTTCCTCAGTCTAATAGGCTTCTTTAGACACTGGATTCCCAATTTTGCTCTCTTAGGCAAACCCCTCAGTGAGATCTTCTGAGCATGGCTTTTAAGGTCTATAATGGCCAAGGAAGTAACAGAAAAGGCAAATAAGGCCCAAAAGAGGTCAGGAAATACCAGCTTTTGGCATGCGCTCTTAAAGGCTCCAATGCCCTAAAGGGCTCCACAGAATTCCATCAGGGCCCCTCCCCAGAGTGGAAAGAAAGGTCATTGAACTGAAGCCTGCCAGGCTTCCCGGACCCATCAAGAGACACACCTCTGCTGTGGAAAGAGAAGCACAAGATGGTAAGCTGCCCCCTTGCTCCATGGTGAAGGGTTCAGTTTCTTCTAGCTCTGCTCCAGTTACTTGTGACCTGACCTTGCCCAGCATGCTCAGAATTGCCACTGAAGACCCAAGGACATCGTTCACGAGCCTGAGGTATTTCTTCCAAATAGCAGTTAAGCTAATCTCATTTCCTGTAAACACAAGGGACATCTACTATGCCTCACTTGAATATTGAAGTTTCAATTATTTCTCAAAGATCTCTACTGTGGTTATTGACAGTCTGATTTTGTTACTTTATTTCATGTATAGTATCTCCATTATTTCTCTTATCTTAATGCCCCATGCCTATTATAGGCTGAGACCTGCTGCTAATTCCAGCTAGAAGCAGTGGTCACTAGGACTTAAACTCTAACTTCAAAGTGTAGAAATGTAACCACCCTTTCCCTAAGTACTTGCAGGATTTATAGATTACTCAGTAAACTGATCAAAGACTTTTCAAGAGGCACTTCCAGAATCACATTACCCAAGGACTGAGTTTCAAACAGACAGGTCCACACACCATGATCTGACAACACCCACTGCTGCTAAAATAAAAAAAATGGCATGCCTTACTCCAACCACAAACCTTTAGCTGGTTGGTCTACATATGGCACATATATGAAAAAACTAAGTACTCTTTTAATCAGGCTTTGGGAAAAGGGAAACTAGGATAAAAAGAAAGTCAACTTACTTGTCACTAAAGCGTAAATATTTTTAAGTCAAGAGTTCTGGTTAGAAAGAAATTGTATGGTTTTGATAATAAAACGTATAACATATGGAAATACTTTTTGGAAAAAAAAGGAAAAAGCAAGTTGTTATATAGGCCAGTTATTTCTGGATAAGAAAGTTTATGTTAGTTGAAGGTTTATGTAAGTTTTAGAAGGTATGTGCAGGTTGTAGATTTCTACCAAGAAAAAATAATTTGAACAGTCAGAAAACTGGTTTTTGAAAAATGTTTAATCAGTCACCCTAGCTAACAATCCTCTACTCTCCCCACTTAGTGGGACAACTTTTCCCTCCACCCTGACCATCTGGAGCTCAGAAACAGAGAAACAAACCATCCCTTTGTCCTTCCATTCTCTATTCACCTCTCAGCCTGCCTCACCCAATCAGGGGCTTTCTACTCTAATGGGACCAACACTTATATGTGTCTCCCTACTAATTGGACAGAAACATGTACCCTAATCTATCTCACCCCAAATATCAACCTAATTCCACCCCATGAGCCTCTTTCAATTCCTAGTACTTTACCCGTCAATCCAAGGACCAAACAAGCTGTACAAGTAATCCCTCTTCTTATTAGGAATCTCTACAAAAGTAGGTCTAGGGGCAGGGGGAATGGCCAATTCCCTGTCTTATTTCTACTCTGTCTCTCTCTCTCTCTCTCTCTCTCTGAAGCCCAGTAAAGTCATAAACATGGAATCAGTGGTTTCACACAAACTGAGTGTCTTGACTATTGCCTTTCATTAGTCCACCCACTCTCCTATTTATTTTTCTAACTTTTGGACCCTGCCTCTCATGTTTGTTCACTAGTTTCTCACAAAACTTCATGCAGAACTTTGCCAATCAGAAAGTTGGAAAAATCTACCTAACCCTACACATCAAACCTGAAACCTGCCCTCACGAAACAGAAAAATGTGAAACCCTATATCAGCAAACCTCCTAAATTCTATCTTTCAACCCCTACAGTTCCCCTAACCCTAAAGCTCTCTTATATCTCTGAAGAACTAGTAGAATGAATAGCATTCACCTCTTAATGCTTCTCAGTCTTTTTACTCTTCACATAGTAAGGGGGCAAGATTGCTGGATATTCTTGGCTGAAGAAGAGCCTACAAACAGACATGAATCATTTCTTTTAATGCAAACTAACTGCTCTCTCCAGGGCTTCCAGGAAAAAAAATCTCTAATTTTACCATGGAGAAACTTTCACCCCCGCTATACAACCCTCCTTATCTCTGCATTCCTAATCTCCAAATACTTGCCCCCTTCTCTATCAAGTTCCTACAGGCTGGGAAGAGAGAAATCTCTAGGATTACCTAAAATCACATGCTCCTACACTTCTATTCCCCAATACCCCAAGGAGAACTTCACAAGGGAAATATCAAATAGGTAGGGATGACAGCAGGAAGAATCCGCCCCTCAGCCCAAGGACTTTCCTCCTAAATGTTCTCCAAACCTCCTTCCTTTTCCCCCCTTCCTTTTAAACCACACATACTCAGTCCTTCTAAAACTTACACCAACATGTTCCCTGTCTCTAAAAATCTTCACATGTCCTCCCATTTGAGAGGAACTAGACCAGCATGTCTCATGAGGCTCATCCAAGAGACCACGTGTCACCATGTCACTCTGTCCACTTGGCAATGCGAGTCAATGAGCAAGCAGGTCGTGGTCTGCGTCCAGCTACCAGAACTTGCAACAGATGACATGGAATTGCTCATAGGAGAAGTACTTTGTTAGCTGATTGATGTCTGTCTTTTCCAGGAGTGTCACGTTCTGCCAGACAGAGAAGCCTTGTCACCCCACAGTTGCACCACAAGCTGCCGGCTGGGCGGCATGGGGCCGTGCTTGCGGATTGGCGCTCAGTGCTTGGGTCAGGGTTGCCCCCATCAGCTATTGAATTTATTAAGCAGAAACATGACATCATGCATGAGAAACTAACAAGCAGAATACAGTGTCCAATTTTATTATTTAATTTTGCAAAACTGATTAGATTGCTCTTGCCCTGTCTGAGACATAACAACACAACCTTCTACTGTCTGATTTCTTACCTGCAGAAAGCTCCAGCAGGGCCAAGCATTGCATCCTTGAGGCCTTCCCTGGATGCACACAACTGCCTTCAGTCATGTATGGCTTGTCTCAACCTTCACTTCTTCAGGATGGGAATGGAAAGTCACTCAGTGCTCTGGCTTTCCTCCAACAAATAACTATCTGCTCGTAGCAGGCTATGTGGGGAAACCGAGCTTCCTCAGAGTCCCTACACCTTTTCCTTGCTCCCTATCTCACCTGGACATTGGGGAAGTGGAATGGGGAGGTTTCACATTCAACCAAACAGAAGAGATGGTTATTCCAGAGCTGACTCATTCAATGTGTCCTGACTATAAACCTCAGAATGTGAACATTTTCCTCATAACATTACACAGAGACATGAAGAACAACACAGAAAGCACTGTGACCCTATGTATTCATCAATGGATAACATTCTAGATTACTCCTCAATCCTCAGAGGTTAACGCACTGCACTAATGGGGTGTGGTTTCTACATTCCTAGGACAATTATTCAGGTTCCAGAATGATCTTTGAACACATGTTTCTCACCCAGGTCAGATGGTGGCCCCAGGGACAACTGCAATGTATGCAGACACTTTGGATTGTCATGAGCCTGGACTGAGGGTGGGTCATAACGGCAGGCAGTGTGCACAGAAAGGAGGATGATAAGCACCCGCAATGCACAGGACAATTCTGAAAAGCAAAATAAAACACAGAAGCTTGCACAACTAGACACAGACATGCATTCCAGTATAAAGATACAATAATTAAAACTTTGGGGTAATGCCTGGCCAGGCAGTGGCTCAGTGGATAGAGCATCAAACTGGGATGCAGATGACCCAGGTTCGAGACCCTGAGGTCGCTAGCTTAAGCACAGGCTCATCTGGTTTGAGCAAAGCTCACCAGCTTGGACCCAAGGTCGCTGGCTCGAGCAAGGGGTCACTTGGTCTGCTGAAGGCCCTGTGGTCTAGGCACATATGAGAAAGCAATCAATGAACAACTAAGGAGCTGCAACAAAAAAACCTGATGATTGATGCTTCTCATCTCTCTCTGTTTCTGTCTGTCTGTCCCTATCTATCCCTCTCTCTGACTCTCTCTCTCTGTGCAAAAAAAAATATTAAAACTTTGGGATAATGACATGTCAACAGACAAAATGACAAAACAGAAAATAATGCCCAGTAATACCTGCACATACATATGAAAATTTTGTCTGAGATATCTTTTTAGTTGCATGAAAACAATATGCATTATATAACAAATACTGTGAGAAAAGTAAATATAAAAACATATTGGAGACTTATATTGGAGCCTTGACCAAACTCCATTCCTTATAGATTTTAATAACTATTCATTACTAATATAGGACACGAAGTCACCTAAAACATAAAGGTCAGAGATGGACTAAGGTCGGTTGAGGCCCTGGGTGCACAAGAAAATATTGGGCCCCTTGTGACTAGAAAAAAGTGTCAAGTTAGGGTTTTGCAAGGCCTTTCAGAAGTCAGGGCCCAGGGTGCACACCTGGTGTGCCCAACGTTAAATCTACCTCTGATAAAGGTACAAAGAGATTGAAAATGAAAGAATAGGTAAAGGCACACAGGTGATACAAAAGTAGGTTTACATTTTTTAGTATGTCAAATAGTTATTTGTGGGATTACTATTTATGAACTATTGTGTTGTTTCCATATGAACAAATGTAAACCTCCTTTCACACTTATCTGTATTACATGCAAAATTATATAATAGCATACAGTACACTTGAGGGCAAAATGCACTAATAGAAATAAACAGCACTTCATATCAGTGACTTTAATTAACTAGGGAGCTCCAAATTGGTCTGTGCTCAATAACATAAACTCTTTTTTTTAATTTTTATTATTTATTAATTTTTTAATTCATTTGAGAGGAGAGGGAGAGACAGAGAGAGAGAGAGGAGAGACAGAGAGAGAAAGAAGGGGGAGGAGCTGGAAGCATCAACTCCCATATGTGCCTTGACCAGGCAAGCCCAGGGTTTCGAACCGGCGACCTCAGCATTTCCAGGTCGACGCTTTATCCACTGCACCACCACAGGTCAGGCAATAACATAAATTCTAATTATACAGAACAGAGCTACAAGGGAAAATGAGCAAATGGATAATCATAAAAGATTTAACCCAACACCTCTCCCCTTCTAGACTGAGCATGCCTCTTTCAGAATTAATAGATTCCTCCTAACCAGACAGTGGTGCAGTGGATATAGAGTCACACTGGGAAGCAGAGGACCCAAGTTTGAATCCTGAGGTCACCATTGTGAGTGCGAGCTCATGAGCTTGAGTGTGTGAGTCATTGGATTGAGCATGGGATGGATTATACACATGACCCCCATGGTCTCTGGCTTGAGCAAGGGGTCACTCTCTCTGCTGGAGTCCTCCTTTCCCCCATTTAAGCACATATGAGAAAGAAGTAAAAATAGTAGAATGGGAAGTCACTGACTGCAGGGACACGAGTTCTAGCACAGTGCCTGGTATATGGTGGGCAGTTTCAAAGGCTTTATGAAAGCATGGCAGGAAGGAAGAAGAAAAACAAGATGAAAAGAAGGGTGATAAAGAAATCCAGGGAGGGAAAGAGGAAGAGAGAAAAAAAAAGAAAAAAGAATCATAGCTAGAGAGAAAAAATGGGAAGGAAAAAAAGAGATTCATCACAATTATACACATTCACATTCTTTGAGATCCAAAGTTGACTATAAAAGTTCTCCGCATTTACCAAGCATTCAGAAAATATTTTTAGAGCATTAAAGAATACATGGATCTTACTGGCTCTACAATGTTGAATTTCTTGGACTCTTGAACTTCCTGGATTTGATAAACATAATCAAGGGATGACTCAAAAAAAATGGGCCTCTCTTTGTCCACCTGCATGTCTACCTGTAGAATGGTAGCAAATGTCACAAATTGGCACTGTCATTCACACAAGTCAGTGCTTATGGAATGAACAGAATGCTGGAGCTAGAGGAGACTTTAGGCACCATGGAGTGATCTGATCCCTTTATTTTACAAATAGGGAACACAAAGCCAAGAGATAAAAAGCTACTAAACAAGACTTCTGGTTTCTGGTCCTACAAGTTAGAAGCTCGACAGTTATCATGCCCATCCTCACAGGAGAAAAAGACTAAACAAGGTGAAAATAAACTACTCCTCCTGGATCCAACAACTAATTGAAGTAAGAGGGAAAACCAATGTCTCAAAAATTGTATAGAAATTTGAATATGGAAAATAAGAATGTATCAGAGCAGAAGCCTGCTGCTGCAGCCAATATCAGATTTTATTTCAGAACTCTCCAGTGGGTCCAACATATGGTACATGTGGACGCTGTACCCATGTACATGTACCCATTCAATGTACCCCTTTGCTTAGAACAATTCCTCCTGAAAGACAACTGAGAAACAATTAAACAGCTTTGACACAACAAGCTAGAGAGAGAGAGAGAGCATAGAGAAGGCTGAGGAACCAGGAGAGGTCTGCAGGAGGTGAAGGAACAGCTCAGGACTGAAGAGACCAGTGAGCACCACTGTGTACACCTCCTGGGCATGTGGATAGAAGACCATAGCTCCATCCAGGCTCTATGATCACCTGCAGGGTGCTGCAGCACATCCACAGCCACCCTCCTGGAGCTAAATACAACAAAATCATGAGGGCAGTGTAGCTTGTATAAAGAGAGCTCCTCTTCCCAGATATCGACCCAGTAGGTAGGTATGGGGAAGTGGCAAAACTTTGTCCACTGAGCTGCATGTGAATGTGGTGCCCCCCACATAGAGAGAGTGCAGAGCTAGCAAAACACTTCAGTACCAGCTCAGGACTATTTGACCAAGAGAATAGTGCAGCGATAGTGGGTTACTACTGGCATTACCCCTCCTGGAAAATATGGAGCTGGCAAATGGTCTATGGTCTGCACACAGGACTCCCTGATCAGAGAAAGTGCAGAGAATGGGGGGTGCTGCTGCACGCACTGGTCGGGCTGCTCTATCCAAAGAAAGCACAAAGCTAGCAAAACCTTGTGGCCCAGTGTGGAGTGAGGGGGGCAATGCTGTGCCTGTGCACAGGGCTGCCAAGCCCCAAGAAGGTGAAGAATGAACAAATTAAGGCTGTGTGTGCACCCAGGCTACCCCACCAGGACAAAGGGTGGATCTAATGGGGGGTGAGATACAAGAAAGCAATCAGGTAACCCAGCGCAGACCGTGCTCTGACAACAGATAATTAAAACAGGACATGCAGAGCACACACCACGCAGCCCCTTTTACACCAGGCAGCCCTGCCCAGATTAAAAGGCAAGGAGGCTCACACACCCCAGGTGGCCCATTCAGAACCCACTCCTTCAGGCCAGGTGACAGACAGGCACTGCATGCACCTCCCCACAACAACAACCAGCAGGCTGAAACTGTTCAACACACAATGTACCTAAGACAACTGTTTCAAGCCTGGGCGAGATGACTATTTCATTCTACTCAAAAGAACAAAACCAGAAAGTCAAACAAAATGGGGAGACAGAAGAATATATACCCCAATGAAGGAACAAGAAAAAAACTCAGGAGAAATGTCCTAATGAAATGGAGATGGGTAATCGAAACAGATAAAAAATTCAAAGCAAACAGTCATAACGATGTTCAATAAACTTCAGAGTAGAATAAAGGAACTCAAGAGAGCGCTTGAACAAGAAAATGTAATAATCTCATCCGGCTTGAGCACGGATTCACTGGCTTGAGCGCAGGATCATAGACATGACCCCGTGGACTGCTGGTTGAGCCTAAAGGACACTGGCTTAAAGCCAAATTGCTGGCTTGAGCAAGGGAGTCACTGACTTGGCTGGAGTCCCCAGTCTGGCCCGTCCTTGCATCCCTGGGGCTAGCCCCACGTGCGCCCAGTGGGCCAAGCGGTCATTCTCAGCGCTGTCTCCCCTGCAGGCACATCGGGGCTGGGCTGGGCTTGCAGGGTGGCTGGAGCATGACACGCATGGGAGCCTTCGCTGAGGCGCTGAGGGAGCAGCGGGGAGGGCGTGGGCTGCGCTGCAGGTGAGTGCAGGGCGGCGGGCTGCGGCAGCCCGGACCCAGCGGGGCAAGGAGCGTTTTTTTCCAGCCGCAGCACAGGGTCACGTGGCCGCGCCTCTCCCCCGCCCCCCAGGCCCCCCGGCGCCTTCAGGGACATCTGCGCCTACATCTCCCGGGAAGGGTGGCCGCCATGGTCGACTGGGAGAAGGCACGCTGCCCCAACGTGGAGAAAAACCTGAACGCACTGCTGCGCAAAGGTGAAGGTGCTCCAGCAGGGAATCGCGGGAGGCATGCGGGTCTGCTAAGGGTCAGGGCTGCTCCTACTAGCGCTTCGCTTTGGGGACCACGATTTTGTTTCTCCCCAGGCCTCAGAGCCCCTAGGCCCGCTTTCCTGGTTCACCGCCAGCAGGCCACCAGACCCCCGGCGGAGGACACTGAGGACTCGCATGAAGAATGAACTCGGAGGCAGCAAGGTGAGGCACCAGCAGGCATGTGCTGCCCATTTGAAATCGACCCAGGGTCAGGTCCCCGGCCTCTCAACAGCTAAGGACGCACAGAACTTAGTTTAGCAAACGAGCAAGATGCAAACAGTGCATTGTGCAGTAAGGGGCGATTTGCTACACTGCTTCCATGTGTAAATAATTACACATATTTATAGATGTGTTCATGAGCAGGAATGGTATAAAAGTATAAAAGCATGTTAGAAATAACTCATTCAGAACACTTCTCATCACAAGAGGAGGAGATAGGTCTGGCCAGTGAGCAGTGCTCCAGGACAGGGCTGCCTGGGCAGCGCTGGCCACATTGCAGACCGGAAAGGATTAATCATGGTGATTAAGGCAGCTGGGGTTGTGGGCCAGGGTAGGGACCATTGTATCAGGCCCTGTGTCAGCCATCTCTTCAGTGTGTCTGGTTTCATGAGGGTGTGGTCAGTAAGGTCCTTCTGCGTTCATGGGTCTAGCATTGAAACACAGCTGAAGTCCAGATGCAATCTCTAACTTGACCCAAATGGTTTCTGTGCTCCACAGACCTGAGGCTCTGTTCCCAAGACTGTTTGATTTGGACCAGAGTCTTATGATTAAGGAAGGACAAGGACGGTTACATGTGTAGACATGAAAGGATAAGAAGGAAAGGAGGCAAGGTGGTCACTGTACCATTAGACTGGACAAGGCCACTCTGAAACAAGAAGACAGAAAGGAGCCCTGGACAAGTTGCTTAATTTGTTAGAGTCATCCCCATACACCAAGTTGTGGGTTTGATGTCCAGTCAGGGCCCATATAAGAATAGACCATTGGAGCCTGACCAGGTGGTAGCACAGAGGATAGAGCATCAGCCTGGGATGATGAGGACCCAGGTTCCAAACCCCAAGGTTGTGGCTTGAGGATGGGTTCACCAGCTTGAGTGTGGGGTCACTGGCTGGAGCATGGGATTATAGATGTGACCCCATGGTCACTGGCTTGAAGCCCAAGGTTGCTGGCTTGAGCCCAAGGTTGCTGGTTTGAACAAGTGGTCACTGACTGAGCTGGAGTCCCTGGTCAAGGCACATCTGAGAATGCAATCAACAAACAACTAAGGTACTGCAGCTATAAGTTGATGCTTCTCATCCCTCTCCCTTCCTGTCTGTCTCTCTAGCTAAAAAAAAAGAAAGAATAATCAACCACTAAATGCATAAATGAGTAGAACAACAAATCAATGTTTCTCTCTCACTCTCTTCCCTCCTCTCTCTCTAAAATCAATAAAAAATGTAATTTATTGATTTTAGAGAGAAGAGTGAGAGAGAGAGAAAGAATGGAAAGGCAGACAGGAGCAGGAACAGCGAGCGTCAACTTGTAGTAGTTGCTTCTTATATGTGTCTTGACCAGGCAAGCCTGGGGTTACAAACTGGTGACCTCAGTGTTCCAGGTCATTGCTTTATCCACTGTGCCACCACAGGTCAGGCAAAAAAATTTTTTTTTGTATTTTTCTGAAGTTGGAAGCGGGGAGGCAGTCAGACAGACTTCCGCATGCACCCGACCGGGATCCACCCGGCATGCCCTACCAGAAGGCGATGCTCTGCCCATATGGGGCATTGCTCTGTTGTGACCAGAGCCATTCTGGCACCTGAGGCAGAGGCCATAGAGCCATCCTCAGTGCCCGGGCCAACTTTGCTCTAGTGGAGCCTTGCCTGTGGGAGGGGAAGAGAGAGACAGAGAGGAAGGAGAGGGGGAGGGGTGGAGAAGCAGATGGGTGCTTCTCCTGTGTGCCCTGGCCGGGAATCGAACTAGGGACTCCTGCACGCCAGACCAATGCTCTACCACTGAGCCAAACGGCCAGGGCAATTTTTTTTAATTTAATAAAAGAAGACAGAAAAGAGAAAGTTTTATGTTAAAGAAATGGATTTTCTGTTCAGTTAAGTGACCTTTATTATATTTTTGACATGAACGGCCAACTTTTTTTCTTTTTCTTTTTTATTTTAGTGAGAGATAGAGAGGGAGGGACAAACAGAGATGGGCTGGCTAAAAGGGAGAGAGATGAGAAGCATCAATTCTTCATTGCAGTTCCTTAGTTGTTCATTGCTTTCTCATATGTGCCTTGACTGGGGGGCCACAGCACAGTGAGTGACCCCTTGCTCAAGCCAGCTACCTTGGACATGAGCCACCAACCATGGGGTCATGCCTATGATCCCTTGCTCAAGCCAGCGACATTGTGCTCAAGCTGGTGAGCATGCACTCAAGACGGATAAGCCCACACTGAAGCCAGCAGCCTAAGGGTTTCAAACCTGGGTCCTCAGCATCACAGTCCATCCTGGAAAAGCAAGACCCTCTGGACATCACTTCAGATTAAAATTGGATAAGAGAAAATCATTTGTAGATTTCAGTTCTTCTGAGTCCTCTAGAAAGGCTAATAAGTATGACCTAGGTATGTGGGGTGGACTTTGGATAGTCCTGGATTTAAGCTCTACTAAACTGAGAGTGAATTTAGAACTGGAGCTTTGGGAAAATCTTAAAAATTCTCTGAGCTCTTGAATGTTAATGTGTAAGGTGAAGATACATGAATGTATTCTTTGACAGTATTCAATTCAATTTATTTCTTTGTGTATGTATTTATTTATTTTTTAGATAAGAGGAGGGGAGATAGTGAAGCTAACCCAGCAACCTCAATTCTCGAGTACTGAGCTGGTTTTTAGCACCTCAGGATGATGTGCTCTAGCTAACCAAGCCATCCTCAGTGCCCAGGGCCAATACTTGAACCAATTGAGCCACTGGCTGCAGGAAAGAAAAGAGAGAGAAAAAGGAGAGGGAGGGGTGGAGAAGGAGATGGTCACTTCTCCTATGTACCCTGACCAGAATCAAACCCGACACATACACTGGGTCAATGATCTATCCACTGAGCCACTGGCTAGGGCTTAAATTCTATGTAAAAGAACTGACACATACACGTTGTCCAATAAATACATCTCTGATAATAGTGACCATATGCTGTTGGTGTTGTATACCAGGCCTTTCCTCAATACCTAACATATACTGTGCCCATAATAAATATTTTATGAATAACTAAAATTTGGGAAGTTAAACCTTATAATGGGAAGATCTAGAAACAAATATTGCATTGGTCATCTGTAGTCAGTGTAAAGGCTTACTATTATAGAGGCTCTCTGAGCCAATACTTGACAAAGGAAAATACCAGAGTATGTAGAAGGACAGGTGATAATTTGATAGGAGGATATTGTGTGTTTTCTGACAAAATAGGGACTAACACTCCAGACTCCACCAAACTCACTCTTCTCCAACTTAGAACTCAGGAGAAAGGAGACTGAAGTAAAGATGTATAGCCTACGAGAAATAAAAGGCCATGTGTACCAAGAGGTCAGCAAGCCCCAGGATGATGACTACCTCTGTAAGTGACCCTCAGAAAGCATGTCGTGTTTTCATACAATAATTTCATCTGGTCATTTGCCCCTTAGAGCATTCTGTTACCCTATGAACATGCACTACATAATTGAGGCTCAATGATGTGAGTGTCTGGGCTTTCTCTGAAGCTCTATATGTCCAGGAACATGCACTACACCTTCCCTAATCCCTGTTGCTCTCACCTCAGATTTTGAGAAGTGTCAGAACTTCTTCATGGACAGTTGTGATGTGCATGGCCCCCCTACATTTGTAAAAGACAGTGCAGTGGATAAGGGGCATCCGAACCATGCAGCCCTCATTCTGCTCCCTGGGTTGAGAATCAGACCATCGGGCATCCCTGAAGCTGGGCTTGGAGTGTGGAATGAGGCATCTGCTCTGCCAGTGGGTCTGCACTTTGGCCCTTATGAGGGCCAGATCACAGAAGATGAAGAGGCAGGCAACAACGGATACTCCTGGCAGGTGAGAAGTATTTACCTCTTCTTCTGTCTTGTGGCTTCCCACATCCCTTCCATGGCTTGGTGGGACCTGCCTTTCTACATGCTAGGACATGGATGGAGAAAATAGCTTTGGGTACTGAGTGGACTTTGCAGACCATGGAGCTCCTGTTGAGAATTACAGGTTAAGTGGGAGCAAAGTGGTACTGACACAAAGGAATGCCTCCTCCCAGCCCTGAGTGGACAGGTCAACTCAGATGTGATGAGTAAGGAAAGTATCATGTGGTCACGAGTGGCAATGCATGCAAGCTGAAAGAGTTTTGTTGAAAGTAGGGGAAAATAATTTCTCTATTACCTCCTCAACTGAAACAAAACCTTTATTTTTTCTTCCTGAAATGCAGATCACCAAAGGGAGAAACTTCTATAAGTATGTGAATGGGAAGGATGAATCCTGGGCCAACTGGATGAGGTACGAACAATAAGTTTCTGGGAGTCACGAGAACACTCATCCCTCTCAGGCCCATACATCTTTCCTTCTCATCATGCCTCCCTCAGTGGTCTCCCTCAATCCTCTGTTCCTCTTTTTTCTCTATGCAGTCCTCTTTCAAAGCAAGAGGTATTTAGAGGAAAAAAGGGGATAAAAATATAGCATATGTCCTCAAAATATAAATCTCTATGATAGACAAAATTTAGACACTGGAGAAAAACTTTGAGGTCCTGGGTTACACTTTAATTGATCTAATGAACATTATTTAAGCCCTTACTATATTCCAGTTTAGATGAAGGTATTACTTAAGCAAGTCATATAACCCATCTTCTTATGGAGAATTACAGACACAGTGAAAGAACTGATTTTACAAATATTTAACTATAATTTTTTTTGAGAAGTGCACAGTGCCAGCATAGTTAAACCAAGGACAGCCTAAACCAGTGGTCAGCAAACTGCAGCTCATGAGCCACATGCAGATCTTTGGCCCTTTGAATGTGGCTCTTCCACAAAATACCATGTGTAGACACTACCTCAATAAGGAATGTACCTACCTATATAGTTTAAGTTTAAAAAATTTGGCTCTCAAAAGAAATTTCAGTCATTGTATTGTTGGTACTTGTCTCTGCTGACTAATGAGTTTGCCAACCACTGGCCTAAACCTGTGAGGGCAGCAAATTATCCCAGTCTCCCTTCTAACTAGAACTGAGTTCTGAATCCTGCAGAAAAATGATCATGGGCCACTTTCCTGAGGGGATCTTTTATCAAGAGCTAGAGAATGTGAATAAGCTATTATTGTTCTTTATGATTTTGCTAAGAAAAAGAGACCTCCATGTCCTGGCTGATTGGCTCAATGGCACAACATCAGCCTGGCCTGTGGAAGTCCAGAGTTTGATTCCCAGCCAGGACACACAGAAGCACTCATCTGCTTATCCACTATTTCCCCTCTCCATTTTCTCTGTATCTCTCTTCTTCTCCCACAGCCAAGGCTCTATTGGAGAAAAGTTGGCCCCGGCTCTGAGGATGGCTCCACGACCTCCACCTCAGGTGCTAGAATGGCTTTGGTTGCAACAGAGCAAAGCCCCAGATGAGCAGAGCATCGCCCCTTAATGAGCATGCTGGGCGGATCCTGGTCAGGTGCATGCGGGAGTCTGTCTGCCTCCCTGCTTCTCACTTCTGGGTTGGGGGGAGACCTCCAGGTTCTTATGGGAACCTGGTAGAGTCCTCAAATGCTATGAGGAGAATGGAGAAAGGCCTCTTAAGAAAAGATGGACTTGGGCTGAGTATTGAATGATGTAAACTAATCTAGAGACAGATTTCCAACATCAAGTAGCAAGTTCTGTGATATAAAACGGAACCTTATTTAGTTTAAAGAAGCAAGAGGTCACTAGGTTTTATGGACAATCAGGGTGAAGGTGACATCTGGACTTGGCTTTGAAACATGGTATTAGGCAGGATGAGCACTGTAAGCAGGACCTGGAGATAGAAAGTCATATGACATTGTGAGAGGCTCAGACATTGAACAGAAGGCTCTCTGGGAGCACTGTGGGAGTGGGTGACATCAGAGCCTGAGTGTCAGGTGCAGAGCTGGACATGGATCTGAGAGATAGTAGGAACTCATCACATGTGGGTTTCTTTTCTTTCACCTACCTCAATCCCAGGTATGTGAACTGTGCCTGGGATGATGAAGAGCAGAACCTGGTGGCCTTTCAGTATCACAGGCAGATTTTCTACCAAACCTGCCAGGTCATCAGGCCAGACTGTGAGCTGCTAGTCTGGTATGGTGATGAGTTTGGCCAGAAGCTGGGCATCAAGTGCAGCAGCAAGTGGAAGAGAGAGCTCACAGCAGCTAGAGGTGGGCACAACCATTATTCAAAATGGAAAGAAAAGAGAGAACTCACCTTGGCAATTTTCATGGTACACTCTAAAGTCAGTAAGATTTCAAATCAGATGCTTCAGAAATGAAGGATTCATTTCATATGCCTTTGATTCTTAGGAAAAATCTTTATATTTTTTACATTTGATTTATTTTTTTAAGTGAGAGTAGGGGAGATAGACAGACTCCTTCATGTTCCCTGAAAAGGATCCAGCTAGCAACTCCAGTCTGAGGTCCATGCTCAGACTAGCCAAACTATGTTCAGTGCCAGAGGTCAACACTTGACCCAACTGAGTTATTGGGCTGATGCTTGAACCAGTTGAAGCACTGGTTCTGAAAGAGGAAGAGAGAGAGAAGGGAGAGAGGGAGGGGAAGAGAAACAGATAGTCACTTCTCATTTGTGCCCTGACCGGAGATTGAACCTGGGACTTCTACATGCCAGACCAACACTCTGTCCACTGAGCAAACTGGCCAGAGCCTATTTTCTGAGGACCACCCATGTTTAGCATACAGGGTAAGAGAAGAAGTTGAATAGATGCCCAGCAGCCTGCAAATGCAGTGCTGTGATTAAGCTGAGACACTGGGGACCTTCCTGAATGAGGTGGGACAATGGTGCTGTTCTCAGCTATAGGGTGTCTCATTCTCTAAGATTTTCTTTGTTAATTTTTTGAAAATACACTTCAGTGGGGATTCCTCTCAGAGATTATTTCATCTCTAAGTGAGAGAGGATGGTTGATTAGCTGGAGAGGGATAGGAGTCAGGCATGTAAGAAGTATGGTTGGGGCCCTGGCTGGTTGGCTCAGTCAGTTACAGCATCATCCTGTAATACCAAGGTTGAACCCGGGTAAAGACACATACAAGAAATGACCAATGACTGCATGTCTAGGTAGAAAAATGAATAAATGCCTATTTCTCTCTCTCTCTCTTTCTCCTTTTTCTTCTACTTTTTCTTCCTCCTTTCTTTGTCTCTCTCAAATTAATCAATTTTTTAAAAATATGGTTGGGGAAATATTTTGAAACAGGACTTTCCATTGTATATAAAATGGGCTGACACTAAATGAAATCAAGTATGAATATTTGGTGTGAGGCTTGAGGAAGGATATTTTCAGTTTATCATCTGTGGGAAACTATGAGGGAAGCAATTCCTAATTGGGGCCAATGGTCTTTCTAAACAACTGTGTTCAAAACAACTGTGTTAAAAGCTACATGACCTATACAAGAAAGGTCAGCATTGTTCCACCCATACAAGTGGTGAAACAAACCCTGATGCTACTTGACAGTCCCTCATATGGCAGTGCATAGAAAGGACCCTTGATATGGGCTTTCTGGATTTTTAAAGAAGATATAGTACGCCTGACCTGTGGTGGCGCAGTGGATAAAGCGTCGACCTGGAAATGCTGAGGTTGCCGGTTCGAAAACCTGGGCTTGCCTGGTCAAGGCACATATGGGAGTTGATGCTTCCAGCTCCTCCCCCCTTCTCTCTCTCTGTTTATCTCTCTCCCTCTCTCTCTCCTCTCTAAAAAAATGAATAAATAATAAATAAATAAAATTAAAAAAAAGAAGATATAGTACATAAAAATTAAAAGATAAAACAGACTGTAAAGAAACACTTTGTGGGAGGCAGAGATTATACTATCAACCCCATAAGAATGACTCGTGGGAGAAGTCTTAACAGCAGACAAAACATATGACCCATACAGCCTTATCAACCTCTACCCTGACCAAAATTTACTCTTTCAGCAGAACCAAAGCCAGAGATACAACCATGTCCTTCCTGCTCCCTGGTCTTCTCCAGTCAGGAATTCCTCACCCAACATGTGGGATGCAGTCACCCCCATGAGATTCTCCCAGGAACATCTACAAGAAAACAGTTTCAATCAGAGGATCCCTGCCCAGAGGATCCAAATCAGCAGCAACAACATACTGATACACACAACTGAGATGACAATGTTGAAGGTCAAGAGGTCAAAGAAAAGTCCAGACCTTTGCTTAAAAGTACCAGGCATTGGAGGATTTCAAGTGCCTTTTTCAAACCTCCTTATGGACACTTGGGAAGCTCTAGGGAGCAAGAGAGAATGATGCAGGAAGTGCCCAGCATAGGCCAGGAAGTAAACTCAGTGTAGACAAGCAAAGTATCTATGGGAGTAGGAATGTCAAGAATTGTAGCTATCAAGTATGGAGAGTGTGGGCAAGGCTTTGATGATAAGTCACATATTCACAGACACCACAGGGCACACTTAGAGGAGAAGCCCTATGTTTGCAGGGAGTGTGAACGAGGCTTTACATGGAAGTCAAA
>NW_027095589.1:0-36351 GCF_036850765.1 Saccopteryx bilineata | reverse complement strand
GCCTGTGATACTGAAAGGCCACCAGGTTGTGCTCTTCATTATCCCAGGCACAGTTCACATAACTGGGATTGAGACAGGTGAAAGAAAAGAAACACACAGGTGATGAGTTTCTACTACTCAGATCCATGTCCAGCTCTGCACCTGACACTTGGGCTCTGATGTCACCCAGTCCCACAGTGCTCCTAGAGAACCTTCTGTTCAATGTCTGAGCCTGTCACAATGTCATATGACTTCCTATCTCCAGGTCCTGATTACGGAGCTCATCCTGCCTAATACCATGTTCCAAAGCCAATTCCAGATGTAACCTCCACCCTGATTGGCCATAAAACCCAGTGACCTCTAGCTTCTCTAAACTAAACTCAGGTCCTGTTTATATCACAGAATTCATGACTTGATGTAGGACTCTGTGTCTAGATTAGTTCACATCATTCAATACTCAACGCAAGTTCATCTTTTTTAGAGAGGCCTTTCTCCATTCTTCTTACATTTTATTTAGGTAATATTTGATGCCTCACTGTTGTGGACCGTTAATGGCAGGAAGCCATTATAGATTCAAGGCTTAGCAAAAGGCTAAGTTCTCCCCCCTCCATCTCCATATTTGGCTTTGATGCTGAGTGTTTGCACCCACTCCACTTCCTTCCTTGGGTTGCAGGAAGCAATATACATACACTTCCTCTGACTCTGTTTGTTTCAGATGTTTGTAAATTTCACTAATGTATTCTGTTTTTGCCTTGGGAGAATTCCTGTCTTAGCCTTTGATGTGCAACTTTGTATCAGGGTCCTTGATTTGCATAGGTCCATATAATAAAGCGAACTGGGGCTGTGAGGGACTCAGATGCTGCCAGGCAGTTTGAGGAGTCCTCCCGGTCCCATCGGTTTTGTTCTGACAAAGTGTGTTTCCTTAATTCTGCACCGTTATTTGGAAGCTGCACTGGTCCGCAGCAAGTGGCGCCCGAACAGATGACTTGAGTACGAGAAAACTAAAACTGAAGGAAGGTGACGGAACTCCCCAAAGTGAAGTGTGCACAGTGAGTAAAGAAAGTTTTTGGGGAAAGTGTAGATGGGAGTAAAAGAATATGGGACAGATAGGGTAAAAAATAAGGGACGTTTTTGTAAAAATGTTTCTATATGAAGACAAATCATTGTCTGAAGAGTATCAGGGTAAGCCGGAAACAGAGGGATGTGAATATGAGGATAACTTGAAGTCTGAGGATGACAGGGGGGATGAAAAATCTGTGGCTATGGCTGCCTTAGCCATGGGGCCTCCGCTGCCCTCAGCTCCTTCCTACATTCAACCCTCTGCTCCTCCGTTCCCTTATCGGGCTGATTCCATAGTCTATAGCTCAAAATCTGGGAAATCTCCTCTCCAACAATCTATAGACCAGGCTCGAAATACAGGGGAAACAATAGATGGCTTTGCATGTTTTCCTACTGTGCAAAGACAGGATGATACAGGGAGACTAGTGCGAGAACATGAACCTCTACCTTTTAAAACTCTGAAAGAGCTTAAACTTGCTTGTGTTCAGTATGGGCCTACTGCCCCTTTTACACTTGGTTTATTAGATACCATTAGTGCAAAGGCTCTTCCCCCAAATGACTGGAAGGTGATTGCTCATGCTTGTCTCTCTGGGGGTGATTATTTGTTGTGAAAGTCAGACTCATGAAAAGGCTATAGAGCTGGATGAGAAAAATCAGCAAGAGGAGGTTGCTGTTACTGTAGATATGTTAACTGGAGAAGGACAGTATGCCCATACGGCAACTCAATTAGAGTATCGACCAGCTATTTATGATATAATTAATCAGCTAGCCACACAGGCATGGAAATGCCTGCCTATTCCAGGGACCAAACCAGAAGAATTTGGTAAAATTAGGCAGGGTGCAGACGAGCGATTTCAAGACTTTGTCTCACGGCTAATTCAAGCAGTTGAAAGAATAGTAGGGGATAAAAATGTGGGAAAGGTTTTAATAAACAACTAGCCTATGAAAATGCTAATTCTGCCTTGTCAGGTTGCACTTCGGCCTCACCGCAAGAAGGAGATATAGAGGATTATATTAGAATATGTGCCGATGTTGGGCCTTCATACATGCAAGGTCTGCCTTTACCACAGGTAATAAGGCAAGATTTCCAGGACAAAAACTTTGATAAAGGACAGAACAAGCGAAGGAAGGAGGTCAGGGAAGTACTTTTGCCCATGGAAACTGTTTTCAATGCGGGGGTTCGAGGCATTTTGCTAAAAATTGCCCTGCTTTCCCCGGATATTGGTCTCAGCCTCTCCCTCAAGGACAGCCAGCCCTTAAGGCTCCGGACCTCTGCCCACTTTGTAGACAAGGGAAACATTGGAAGAATAAGGGGAGGCATAAATGTACTACCGCAGGGCAGGGAAACGGACAATGGGGCCCTCCCCGGCCCCATCAAACAATAGGGGCAATGTCAGTGTTTCTCAGCAAATTCAGATTCCAGTAAGGCCAAACATTGCCTCAACTATCCCAGGCAACACAGGCTAGTACAGGACTGGACCTCAGTCCACCTCCCAATTCATATAACTCAGAGATGGGACCTTCAAGCCATACCCACTGGAAATTTTTGGGCCACTTCCCCAGTAACACAGTAGGAATCTGTTAGGCAAAAGTAGTTTAACTATGAGGGAATTCTTTGTTCTTCCTGGAGTGATAGACTCTGATTATGCAGGGGAAATTAAAGTAATGGCCTCACACTTTGAGAATATAGTCACTATCTCCCCTGATATGAAAATTGCTCAATTAATCCTTTTACCTCTTTTAAGACAAGGCCAAACCCCGCTAAAGGGACCCCGAGAGAATCAAAGATTTGATTCCACTGATACTGCCTATTGGATTCAAAAAATAGGTCAGGAACGCCCTGAAATGGAACTAACAATACAAGGGCGTAAATTTAAAGGGCTTTTAGATACTGGGGCTGATGTATCTGTTATTGCTAAGCTACATTGGCCTCCTTCCTGGCCCACTCATGCAACAGCCACAGAATTACAAGGTATAGGGCAGAGTAAATCCCCTCAACAAAGTTCTAGTTTTTTACAATGGGAAGATAAAGAAGGTCATTCTGGACTTTTTCAGCCTTATGTGCTCCCTGGATTGCCAGTTAATTTGTGGGGTAGAGATGTTTTGAAAAATATGGGGGCATTGCTAGTCAGTCCTAATAGTTTAGTTAGCACTCAAATGCTTGATCAGGGATTTTTGCCCACTAAGGGTCTAGGGAAAGAACAGCGAGGAATTCTCACCCCCATAGAAGTGGCACCCAATACCAGAAGGCATGGATTAGGATATCAGAATTTAGCATAGGGGCCTTGGTAGCTCCTGCTACCCCAATAATGCACTGTGCAGACACAATTACTTGGAAATCAGATAATCCTGTATGGGTAGACCAATGGCCCCTTTCTCAGGAGAAACTTAGGGAAGCTGCTCAATTAGTACAGAAACAGCTACTGCTTGGGCACATTGAACCATCTAATAGTCCATGGAATACACCTATATTTGTCATTAAAAAGAAATCAGGAAACTGGAGGCTATTACAAGATTTGAGAGCAATAAATAAGACTATGGAAATTATGGGTCCTCTCCAGCTAGGACTCCCTTCTCCTACTGCCATTCCATGGAACTATCACCTTATAGTTGTTGATTTGAAGGATTGCTTTTTTACTATTCCTTTAAGCCCTCATGATTGCAAGCGTTTTGTATTCAGTGTTCCTTCACTTAATTTTCAGGCTCCCGTGGAGCGATACCAGTGGAGAGTTTTGCCTCAAGGTATGGCTAATAGTCCTACCTTGTGCCAAAAATATGTTGCTCAAGCCATCTCTCCAGTACAAAGGCAACACCCTAAGGCATACATAATTCATTATATGGATAATATTCTTATTGCTCACCCAGATAAAGACACTGTGTTGACCATTTTGCAACAACTAGAATATTCTCTGAAAAAATCAGGACTTTATATAGCTCCTGAAAAGGTACAGCAATCTTTACCTTTTTCTTATTTAGGACAAATTATTGAGGGACAACAAATTCGCCCACAGAAAATAGAAATTAGGACAGATCATTTGCAAACTTTAAACGATTTCCAGAAACTGTTAGGAGACATTAATTGGCTTAAACCTTCCTTGAAATTAACTACTGGAGAACTGAAGCCACTTTTTGATATTCTTAGAGGCTCAGCTGAACCAGCTTCTCCTCGGCTACTTACACCTGCGGGACAACAAGCTTTAAAGCTTGTAGAAAAGGCCTTGCAGCAAGCACAACTAAAATGCATAAATACTGAGGAATCAATTGCCCTACTAATATGTCCATCAAGTTACACTCCAACAGGACTATTGTGGCAAGCTTCAGGTCCTATTGAATGGATTCATTTAGCTGTTACTCCTAAGAAAGTTTTATCTCCATATTTTGATCTTGTTGCCTCCTTGATTATCAAGGGGCATAGGTGACTCTTGCAGCTTATAGGTTTTGAGCCACAGACTATTGTTGTTCCTTTTTCAAAGGATCAACAACAATGGCTCTGGGAAACTTCCATAAAATGGCAAATCACTTTTGCAAATTTTACAGGCCAAATTGATTCTCACTACCCAGCTCATAAAATAGTTCAATTTTCATTAATTACTACCTTTATATTTCCTAAGACAATTGTTAATGAGCCCATTCCTGAAGCACCTACAATCTTTACTGATGGATCCAGATCAGGAATAGCAGGCTTAATAATCAATGGACAGCTTTATACTGAAACAGTCACCTTAAAATCAGGCCAAAGAGTAGAATTACATGCCATTATCATGGCTTTTCAGCATTTGCCATACTCCTCCTTTAATTTATATACAGACAGCATATATTTACTTATGGTTGTTTCCACTATAGAGACTGCTGTCTTAGGGACAACTGCTGATGAGGAACTATTTCAGCAGTTCCTCCTTCTTCAAAGATTTGTACGTCAACATACAGCTCCGTGTTTTATAGGACATATTCGAGCTCACTCCATGCTCCCTGGAGCTTTAGCGCAAGGGAATGCCCTTGTTGATCAAGCTATCCAAAAGAAAATTATTGGAGCAACCATGACAGATCAAGCAATTCAGTCTCATACTATCCATCACCAGAACACTGCAACCCTGTGTAAACAGTTTCAACTTTCTCGGGAAGCAGCACGGCAGATTGTTAAATCTTGTCCAAGGTGCCCTATATTACAATCTGTCCCTTCATTTGGAATTAACCCTCGAGGACTCCTACCGGGATAACTTTGGCAAATGGATGTTACTCATATACCTTCATTTGGCAAACAATCCTTTGTCCACGTTACAGTAGATACTTATTCTGGATTTATAGTAGCCTCTGCCAGAACAGGAGAGGCTGCTAAACATGTTATAGCTCATTGCTTGTATGCATTTTCTATTATTGGACTTCCTAAACTGATTAAAACTGACAATGCTCCTGCATATGTAGGAAAAGCATTTACTATATTTTGTCAGACTTTTGGACTAGACCTAAGGACGGGAATTCCTTACAATCCCCAGGGTCAAGGCATTGTAGAGCGTGCACATCAAACACTTAAAAACCAATTGGAAAAAATTTAAAAAGTGAAATTATACCCTCAAACTCCTGCAAATCTTCTTTGTCATGCTCTTTTCACTTTAAATTTTTTGAATACTGATGTACAGGGTCATTCAGCAGCAGAGAGACTCTGGAACCCTGCAAGGAAAGCCTTCCCTGAAGTGCGATGGAGGGACCCACTCACAGGAATCTGGCAAGGGCCAGACTCTGTTCTCTTATGGGGCCGAGGATATGTGTGTGTTTTTCCTAGGTCTGCTGAAGCTCCTCGGTGGATCCCTGAACGACTGGTGAGACACCATGATTCTAGATAAGAGACTCACTTTACAAGAGCAATTGCATAAGACTTACTATGCTCTCTTCCCTTTCTCAGTTATTATCTAATTTTTTTAATATTTTAGATCATTTTATTTTCCTGATCCATTGCTTGAAAAGAGGGCAAAAGGGGGGCCTGATTTGGGTATTGCTGAATAGAAATATCATACGGCCGTCTTGAGATTTTTTGAGAGAGATCTCTGTTTAGTATATATCCTTATTACGTTCCTATTAAGGTAGCCCTACTTAAGGTCAAGCAGGCCATAGTTTAATCTCTAAAACCCCGGGTTTCACTCTTGATTTGTGTGATTGTATGTGAAGTCTTTGTATAATGTCTAAGTGTTTTTGTTTATAAGGCCTGAATTAAGTCCTTACATGAAAAGTAATGATGATAATAGTTTTGGAAGTGCCGGCTGTAGTATTGAAAACAAAATGGGAATAATTTCATTTCCCTATATAAATATAATTTTGTTTGGAATAAGTAGAGCACGCTCATTTTGGATCCAAAAGACTTGCTGGTTTGGCCAGGCTGCTCCAGGCTGCAAGTGAAAGGCTTGAAGCAGCATAGATTTACATAATAAAGGTATAAAGATTTTTTTTGCTGTAGAAGAATAATGAAGATCACAATGGGATTTTTCAGTTTTGATATGTACTCTCTAAAGTGCCTGTTAATTAATATTAAGGGGGTGTTTTGATAAGTGTGGGAATGTTGTTTGGAGGTGCTTTTACTCTATTTTTGTTAAAAGTTAACAAAGTCAAGAATTTCTTGCAATTGAAGTCAAAATATTGTAAAGTGTGATTCAATTGTAAATAATATAAAAAGAAAGGGGGGGGGAGTCATGTCCTGGAGCTCCTGCAGGTTTACCCTGTTATGCTTTTTACTTCAAACAGTTTCTTTTGAATGCTGATGTACAAGAGATGCCAAAAAATTTTTGTCCTGCAAACTACTACCCTTTTTTTATTTTTATTTGATTCCAGCTAATAACACTGTTTTGTTCTTTTCTGAATAGCTTCAGATATATAGGCATATAGGGACTCTCAAGCCCCTCAGCGAGATCTTCTGAGCATGGCTTTTAAGGTACCAAGAGGCAAAAAAAGCCCAAAGGAGATCAGGTAAAATACTAGCTCTTGGCATATGCCCTCAGAGGCTCCAATGCTCAAACTGGAACTTCATCAGGACCCTGCTTCAATAGTGGAAAGGATGGTCATTTAAGCCAAAGCCTGCCAGGCTTACATGCCTTTGCTGTGAGGAAGAAGGGACACACTGGAAGGTAGGCTTCCCCCTCACTCCTCTAAGGGAGAGTTCAGTCTCTTTCAGCCCTGCTCCAGCCACCTGTGACCTAACCTTGCCCAGAATACTGGGATTTGCCACTGAAGGCTAAAAGGTGCCAAGGGCCATCGGCCCCTTCTACGACACTGTGAATGAGCCTGGGGTATTTCTTCCAAGTAGCCGGTAGACTGGTCTCATTTACACAAGGGCCATTTAACTAGGTCTTGCCTGAATATTCAGGTTTTTTATTCTTCCCTCGAAGATCTCTATTGTGGGTATTGATAGTCCTGTTTTCTGCTGCTTTGATTAATATACAGTCTTTCTTTTATTCCTCCTGCCTCAATGCCCCACTCATATTTTAGGCTAGGACCTACTCCTAATTCAGAGCTCCTTTTTTCCTTTTTTTGCCAACTTACAAATTTACCTCTGCCACCCAGCTTAGTGTATCCCAAGGTTCTCCTCACCACTCCATGGCTGTAAAGCTCCAGGAGAGGACCCCGGGTCCATCTTTCCAGTTTAAAGAAAACGGAAGCTCCATCTTCATGCGTGCTGCAGATGGCTTTTCCAGTCTACCTGGGTCATTGCCAGCTGGGAAGCAGCAGTCATTGGGACTTTGACGCTAACTGCAGAGTGTGAAAGTGTGACGGCAATTTCAGTGCCATGAGGACTTCTCCTGAAAGTGGACTTTTCCTGGACTCCTGCTCCTGTGAAAATTTTTGATGGACTGAACTGGGGTTGGGTTGCATTTGCAGAGATTTGGAATGGTGTTGGTGCCAACTTGGTAAACACTTTAAGGACATTATTCTTTTATAGATTCTTGTTGTATTAGCTTAAAGAGTTTGCTTAAAGGCTTTAATCACTGTGATGTATTTATACTTGTTTTGGGTATCTGTTAGCATTGGCTATACTAATTTTGTGTTTGTTCTTTATTTTTTCCGTCTGCCTCCAAAATTAGAAAATCAGATGAGTGCAAATCTCAGCACACAAATTAAAAAGAAAAGGGGGATATGTTTTTTTATAAATAAATTTTTATTAATGGTAATGGGATGACATTAATAAATCAGGGTACATATATTCAAAGAAAACATGTCTAGGTTATTTTGTCATCAAATTATGTTGCAAACCCCTCGCCCAAAGTCAGATTGTCCTCCGTCACACTCTATCTAGTTCTCTGTGCCCCTCCCCCTCCCCCTAACTCTCTCCCTCCCTCCCTCCCATGTCCTCCCTCCCCCCCACACTTGGTAACCACCACACTCTTGTCCATGTCTCTTAGTCTCATTTTTATGTTCCACCAATGTATGGAATCATGTAGTTCTTGTTTTTTTCTGATTTGCTTATTTCACTCCTTATAATGTTATCAAGATCCCACCATTTTGTTTCTTTTTTTTATTTTAATAAATTTTTATTAATGGTAATGGGATGACATTAATAAATCAGGGTACATATATTCAAAGAAAACATGTCTAGGTTATTTTGTCATCAAATTATGTTGCAAACCCCTCGCCCAAAGTCAGATTGTCCTCCGTCACCATCTATCTAGTTCTCTGTGCCCCTCCCCCTCCCCCTAACTCTCTCCCTCCCTCCCTACCATGTCTTCCCTCCCCCCCACACTTGGTAACGACCACACTCTTGTCCATGTCTCTTAGTCTCATTTTTATGTTCCACCAATGTATGGAATCATGTAGTTCTTGTTTTTTTCTGATTTGCTTATTTCACTCCTTATAATGTTATCAAGATCCCACTATTTTGTTTCTTTTTTCTTTTTTAATAAATTTTTATTAATGGTAATGGGATGACATTAATAAATCAGGGTACATATATTCAAAGAAAACATGTCTAGGTTATTTTGTCATCAAATTATGTTGCAAACCCCTCGCCCAAAGTCAGATTGTCCTCCGTCACACTCTATCTAGTTCTCTGTGCCCCTCCCCCTCCCCCTAACTCTCTCCCTCCCTCCCTCCCATGTCCTCCCTCCCCCCCCACCCTTGGTAACCACCACACTCTTGTCCATGTCACTTAGTCCCATTTTTATGTTCCACCAATGTATGGAATCATGTAGTTCTTGTTTTTTTCTGATTTACTTATTTCACTCCTTATAATGTTATCAAGATCCCACCATTTTGCTGTAAATGATATGATGTCATCATTTCTTATGGCTGAGTAGTATTCCATAGTGTATATGTGCCACATCTTCTTTATCCAGTCTTCTATTGAAGGGCTTTTTGGTTGTTTCCATGTCTTGGCCACTGTGAACAGTACTGCAATGAACATGGGGCTACATGTGACTTCACGTATCAATGTTTCTGAGGTTTTGGGGTATATACCCAGTAGAGGGATTGCTGGGTCATAAGGTAGTTCTATTTGCAGTTTTTTGAGGAACCACCATACTTTCCTCCATAATGGTTGTACTACTTTACAGTCCCACCAACAGTGAATGAGGGTTCCTTTTTCTCCACAGCCTCTCCAACATTTGCTATTACCCGTCTTGTTGATAATAGCTAATCTAACAGGAGTGAGGTGGTATCTCATTGTAGTTTTGATTTGCATTTCTCTAATAACTAATGAAGATGAGCATCTTTTCATATATCTGTTGGCCATTTGTATCTCTTCCTGGGAGAAGTGTCTGTTCATGTCCTCTTCCCATTTTTTTATTGGATTGCTTGTTTGTTTGTTGTTGAGTTTTATGAGTTCTTTGTAAATTTTGGATATTAGGCCCTTATCTGAGCTGTCGTTTGAAAATATCAGTTCCCATATAGTTGGCTGTCTGTTTATTTTGATATCAGTTTCTCTTGCTGAGCAAAAACTTTTAATTCTGATGTAGTCCCATTCATTTATCTTTGCCTTCACTTCTCTTGCCATTGGAGTCAAGTTCATAAAATGTTCTTTAAAACCCAGGTCCATGATTTTAGTACCTATGTCTTCTTCTATGTACTTTATTGTTTCAGGTCTTATATTTAGGTCTTTAATCCATTTTGAATTAATTTTAGTACACGGGGACAGGCTGTAGTCGAGTTTCATTCTTTTGCATGTGGCTTTCCAGTTTTCCCAACACCATTTGTTGAAGAGGCTTTCTTTTCTCCATTGTGTGTTGTTGGCCCCTTTATCAAAGATTATTTGACCATATATATGTGGTTTTATTTCTGGACTTTCTATTCTGTTCCATTGGTCTGAGTGTCTATTTTTTTGCCAATACCATGCTGTTTTGATTATCGTGGCCCTATAATATAGTTTAAAGTCAGGTATTGTAATGCCCCCAGCTTCATTCCTTTTCCTTAGGATTGTTTTGGCTATTCGGGGTTTTTTATAGTTCCATATAAATCTGATCATTTTTTTGTTCCATTTCTTTAAAAACTCTCATAGGGATTTAGGTGGGAATTGCATTAAATTTGTATATTGCTTTGGGTAATATGGCCATTTTGATTATATTTATTCTTCCTATCCAAGAACAAAGAATATTTTTCCATCTCATTGTATCTTTTTCGATTTTTCTTAACAATGCTTTGTAATTTTCATTATATAGGTCCTTTACGTTCTTTGTTATGTTTATTCCTAGGTATTTTATTTTTTTTGTTGCAATCGTGAAGGGGATTATTTTTTTGAGTTCGTTTTCTAATATTTCATTATTGGCATATAGAAAGGCTATGGACTTTTGTATGTTAATTTTGTATCCTGCGACCTTACTGTATTGGTTTATTGTTTCTAATAATCTTTTTGTGGAGTCCTTCGGGTTTTCGATGTGTAGGATCATATCATCAGCAAAAAGTGATAGCTTTACTTCTTCTTTTCCGATATGGATGCCTTTTATTTCTTTGTCTTGTCTGATTGCTCTGGCCAGAACTTCTAGCACCACGTTGAATAAGAGTGGAGAGAGTGGACAACCCTGTCTTGTTCCTGATTTAAGGTAGAAAGTCCTCAGTTTTATGCCGTTTAATAGGATGTTGGCTGATGGTTTATCATATATGGCCTTTATCATGTTGAGATATTTTCCTTCTATACCCATTTTTTTGAGAGTCTTAAACATAAAATTGTGTTGTATTTTATCAAAAGCCTTTTCTGCATCTATTGATAAGATCATGTGGTTTTTGTTCTTTGTTTTGTTGATATGGTGTATTACGTTAACCGTTTTGCGTATGTTGAACCATCCTTGAGATTCTGGGATGAATCCCACTTGATCATGATGTATTATTTTTTTAATATGTTGTTGTATTCGGTTTGCCAGTATTTTGTTTAGTATTTTAGCATCTGTATTCATTAGAGATATTGGTCTGTAGTTTTCTTTCTTTGTGCCATCCTTGCCAGGTTTTGGTATGAGGGTTATGTTGGCCTCATAAAATGTGTTTGGAAGTATTGCTTCTTCTTCAATTTTTTGGAAGACTTTGAGTAGAATAGGAACCAAGTCTTCTTTGAATGTTTGATAGAATTCACTAGTATAACCGTCTGGGCCTGGACTTTTATTTTTGGGGAGATTTTTAATAGTTTTTTCTATTTCCTCCCTGCTGATTGGTCTGTTTAGGCTTTCTGCTTCTTCATGACTCAGTCTAGGAAGGTAGTATTATTCTAGGAATTTATCCATTTCTTCTAGATTGTTGTATTTGGTGGCATATAATTTTTCATAGTATTCTACAATAATTCTTTGTATTTCTATGATGTCTGTGGTGATCTCTCCTCTTTCATTTTGGATTTTATTTATTTGAGTCCTGTGTCTTTTTTCCTTGGTGAGTCTTGCCAAGGGTTTGTCAATTTTGTTGATCTTTTCAAAGAACCAGCTCCTTGTTTTATTGATTTTTTCTATAGTTTTTCTCCTCTCTATTTCATTTATTTCTGCTCTGATTTTTATTATCTCCTTTCTTCGGCTGGTTTTGGGTTGTCCTTGTTCTTTTTCTAGTTCCTTAAGGTGTGAAGTTAAGTGGTTTACTTGGGCTCTCTCTTGTTTGTTCATATAGGCCTGAAGTGATATGAACTTTCCTCTTATTACTGCTTTTGCTGCATCCCAGAGATTCTGATATGTCGTATTTTCATTTTCATTTGTCTGTATATATCTTTTGATTTCTGCGCTTATTTCTTCTTTGACCCATTCATTTTTTAGAAGTATGTTGTTTAGTTTCCACATTTTTGTGGGTTTTTCCCCCTCTTTTTTGCAGTTGAATTCTAGTTTCAAGGCTTTATAATCAGAAAATATGCTTGGTACAATTTCAATTTTTCTAAATTTGCTGATATTGTCTTTGTGGCCCAACATATGGTCAATTCTTGAGAATGTTCCATGTACACTAGAGAAAAATGTATACTCTGTCGCTTTGGGATGAAGTGTCCTGTAGATGTCTATCATATCCAGGTGTTCTAGTATTTCGTTTAGGGCCACTATATCTTTATTGATTCTCAGTTTGGATGACCGATCTAGAGCCGTCAGCGGTGTATTGAGGTCTCCAAGTATGATTGTATTTTTGTTAGTTTTTGTTTTAAGGTCAATAAGTAGCTGTCTTATATATTTTGGTGCTCCTTGGTTTGGTGCATATATATTAAGGATTGTTATATCTTCTTGATTCAACTTCCCCTTAATCATTATGAAATGACCATTTTTGTCTCTGAGTACTTTTTCTGTCTTGTAGTCAGCATTATTAGATATGAGTATTGCTACACCTGCTTTTTTTTGGGTGTTGTTTGCTTGGAGTATTGTTTTCCAGCCTTTCACTTTGAATTTGTTTTTATCCTTGTTGCTTAGATGTGTTTCTTGTAGGCAGCATATAGTAGGATTTTTTTTTAATCCATTCTGCTACTCTGTGTCTTTTTATTGGTAAGTTTAATCCATTTACATTTAGTGTAATTATTGACACTTGTGGGTTCCCTACTGCCATTTTATAAATTGCTTTCTGTTAGTTTTGTATCTAGTTTGATTCTTCTCTTTTGTTTTTCTATCATTTGTTTTTGTTTGTTTGTGTTCCATACTTCTTTCCTCTGTTGCTACCTTTTTTAAGTCAAGTGTTTTTGTGGTGGTTTTTTTAAGGGTGGTTACCATTAAGTAATGAAAAGGGTACCTACCATATTCATTGTAGTACCCTATCTTATAAGTATTTCTGCATTTCATCATCCTTTGCTACTGTTAATCTCCATCCTCTCCCCCCCTTTTTTCCTTTGTTGTCACAGTTTAAGTTTGGTTTTATTGTGTTCTTGGTGGAGCTGTTACTTGTGGTGTTGTTTTCTTTTCTTCTTTGAATCTGGTTGGAAAACCACCCTTAGTATTTCCTGGAGTGGGGGCTTTCTGTTGATAAATTCTCTCATCTTTTCTGTATTTGTGAATGTTTTTATATCTCCTTCATACTTGAAGGATAGCTTTGATGGGTATAGTATTCTTGGCTGAAAGTTCCTCTCTTTCAGGGCTTTAAATATTGGGGTCCACTCTCTTCTAGCTTGTAGAGTTTCTGCTGAGAAATCTGATGATAATCTAATAGGCCTTCCTTTATATGTTGTACTCTTCTTTTCCCTGGCTGCCTTGAGAATTTTTTCTTTGTCATTGGTTTGTGTCATCTTTATTATGATGTGCCTTGGAGTGGGTTTGTTGGGGTTAAGAAAACTTGGTGTTCTGTTTGCTTCTTGAATTTGAGGCTTTAGTTCCTTCCACAGGCTTGGGAAGTTCTCGTCTATTATTTGTTTGAGTATATTCTCCATTCCATTTTCTTTCTCTTCTCCCTCTGATATATCTATTATTCTTATGTTATTCTTTCTGATGGAGTCAGACAATTCCTGTAGGGCTTTCTCATTTTTTATTATTTTTGAGTCTCTTTCTTCTTCTCTCTGTTGTGCCTCAAGTTGTTTGTCTTCTATTTCACTAATCCTATCTTCAATCTGGGCTGTTCTGTTAGCTAAGCTTGTTACCTCGTTTTTCAGCTCGTGAATTGAGTTTTTCATTTCTGTTTGATTTGTTTTTATAGTTTCAATTTCCTTGGTAATATATTCTTTGTGTTCATTGAGTTGTTTTCTGATCTCCCTATATTGCCTTTCTGTGTTTTCTTGTATATCTCTGAGTATTTTTAAGATTTCTATTTTAAATTCTCTGTCATTTAGCTTCAAGGCTTCCAATATGTTAAGTCTTTTCTCCATAGATTTTTCCACATCTATTTGTGTTACCTCTCTTTCTTTTGTATCCATAATATTCGATTTCCTCTTTCTTATCGTCATCTGACGGTGGTCTTATTGATAGCACTAATTAGAATTAATAAAGAGTAAAAAGAAAAAAAAAGGGTAAAACACCCCACAAAAAAAACAGTAATAATTTATTATTTCCCCCTTTTTTTCTCTCTTCTCTTTCCCTCCTCTCCCCTTCTCAGGGAAATATCATGCCTATAATGGAGGGCCTGATTTGGGGTGAAGAGTTCAAGGGGCAAAAAAATGGAGTAGGGACCTACTAAATGCAAAAAAAAAAAAAAAAGGAAGAAAATCTTAGACAAGCATAAGATGATTTGCTTGTAAGTGATGGTCAACTAAGAGATGTAATGAGAGTGATAAGAGGGAATCAGAAAAAAGGACCAAAAAAGAATAATAAAGAAGAAAAAATAAAAATAATAAGTAAAAATCTGTTGTATTAAGTGGAGCGAAGACTAAATACAATGGAGACCTTGGGTTGGGAGGACCCAAAATGCCACAAAAATAAACAAACAAGAGAAAAAAAATAAAAACAAAAGCAAAAAAGAGAAATAAAGCCAAAAAAAAGCCTTGAGTCCCAAATTAACTAATTTGTTCGTGATTGGGGATTATATGGGAGGAAAGTAAAATGAGAAAAGAAAAAACGAATAGAAAGGAAAAAATAAAAAAAAGAGAAAAACGAACGAAGAAATAAAATAGGAGGAGAAAAAAACAAAATAAAGCAAGACAAAAAAACAAAAAAAACAAAAGAGGAGAGAGTGAGAGTTAAGTGTTTTGGAGTATAACCTTAAAGGAGGGTGAGGATTAAGAAGAAAAATAAAATGCAACACTCATGGGTAGTGTAGTTCAAGAAAGGGGAAGCATAAGATGGGCAGAGAATAGAAGGACCGAGGTGGAGGAAATAAAGGCAAAAAGATAGAAGAAACAAACAACAACAACAAAAAAAAATTAGTGGATCAAGTTGTAAAGTCTGTGGGTTATTCTTGATTTTGAGAGGTTAACTTCTTCCTTTTTCTTTTCTCTCCCTCTTCCTAGTTGGTGACTCTGTACCCCAGGCTCTGCCCCTGTGTCACTCTTAGGTAGGGATTTGCAGTTGATGGGATTCTATGGCAATGTCATATAATTGGCTTTAGTCTTGCTGGAAGTAAAGGCTTGTTGGCGTTTGCAGGGTCCAACGATGAGAGAGTTTGCTTTCCTGGATTCTCTCTCCTAGTCCCCCCTTTCTGAATTAGCAGCCTGGTGATCCAGCTATAAGGCTGCAACTGCTTCTGCCTGGGGAGTAAGAGGCTCAAAGAGCTGGGAAATCCCCACTCTATCCCCACACAGTGCAAGGCTTTGGGAAAGGCTCTGAGAGTCAGGGCCTCCAGTGTAATCAGGCGGGGGTGGGAGTCAATTGTTGTCAAGGTGACTGTTCAGCGCCTATCATTTAGTTGGACCTCTCAACCCAGGCTTTCCACACTTTGTAGCCTGTTTTTGCAGGGAAGAAGAGGCACTAGTCTCTGCTTACGACTAGTGTAGTATAGACCTTATTATCTGCCAAGTCCTTCTTGTTAGCATTTATCCCTGAATATGGAGGCTCTATCAATCAGAAGTTGCCCCTGCCCCTTTAGCGAGAGGCACTTAAAAAATATCACGCCTCTTGTCTTGGATCGCTGAACTGAGAGAGATCTTATCAATTAGAACCGAGGGTGCGCAGATTTTATGGGTTAAGCTAATTTCAGTGATTGGGTCGCAGCTGTGCTTCCGAAGGTATTTTAGGCTGCCTGCGCGCGCCCCTCCCCCAACGCTTGATTGTTAGCTTGAATGGCTGGGTGAGGTGCCCCGCCCACGGAGAGAACCTCCCAAGCCTCTCCCGCTCGCCCCGCCGCTGGCGGCTGGACCGCACCAGGCGCAGGATAATGGAGCCCCCTGGGTGTGCAGGCCAGCAGGGCGCCCTGGGCCCGTGGAATGCCCAAGGCACGCGTGCAAATGGGGCGCTCTGGGCACCGGTGGCCGGCGACCCCCACTCGCAGTGTGCGGGCCGCTGGGAATGTCAGCGGTGCTTAACCGGACCGGGCGCGTGCGCGGTTGCTCGCGGCGGCCTGCGGCGGCCGCTCGCGGTGGCGGTTCGCTGCGGCCGCTCGCAGCGGCGGCTCGCGGGGGCTCGTGGCGGCTCGCGGTGGCGGCTCGCGTCGGCCGCTCGCAGCGGCTCGCGGTTCCCAAGTATATGGGCTGACTCACCACAGGCGCACTTCCTTGCGGTTTGAAAGAACGTCCCTGTGGTAGATTCCTCCACACCCTCGTCTCTCAGATTCAAGTGATAACAGTCCTTTCGCTATCAGTTTGTGTGAAACTCCGGAATGCTCCGAGGATAAATTTTTCTGTTTCTAGTTGATAAATTTGTTGTGATTTAGGGGAGAGCTGTCGGACGCGCTGCTCACGGCGCCATTTCCGTGACGTCACCGAAAAGGGGGATATGTTGTGGACCGTTAATGGCAGGAAGCCATTATAGATTCAAGGCTTAGCAAAAGGCTAAGTTCTCCCCCCTCCATCTCCATATTTGGCTTTGATGCTGAGTGTTTGCACCCACTCCACTTCCTTCCTTGGGTTGCAGGAAGCAATATACATACACTTCCTCTGACTCTGTTTGTTTCAGATGTTTGTAAATTTCACTAATGTATCCTGTTTTTGCCTTGGGAGAATTCCTGTCTTAGCCTTTGATGTGCAACTTTGTATCAGTGTCCTTGATTTGCATAGGTCCATATAATAAAGCGAACTGGGGCTGTGAGGGTCTCAGATGCTGCCAGGCAGTTTGAGGAGTCCTCCCGGTCCCATCGGTTTTGTTCTGACAAAGTGTGTTTCCTTAATTCTGCACCGTTATTTGGAAGCTGCGCTGGTCTGCGGCACCTCACCCAGGTTCAAAAAAAAAACTGGAGGTCTCCCTGCCCCACTGAAGTGAGAACTGGGGAGGCAGACAAACTCCTGCATGCGCCCAACCAGGATCCACCTTAAATGCCCACCAGGGCGCGATACTCAGCCCATCTCAGCATTGCACCAGTGCAACTAAAGCCATTCTAGCATCTGAGGCAGAAGCCATGGAGCCATCCACAGTTCTCAGGCCAACATGGCTCCAATATAGCCTTGGCTATGGGAGGGGAAGAAGAGAGATAAAGATGAAGAATCCAAAGAAGGGTAGAGAAGCAGATGAGCTCTTCTGTGTGCCCTGACTGGGAATCAAACCCTGGACTTCCATGATCGGGCTGATGCTCTACCGCTGAGCCAACATATCAGAACTTGGAGGTGTCTTTAACTTAGCAAAATCATAAAGAACAATAATTGCTTATTCACATTCTGTAGCCTTTGATAAAAGGGCCCCTAGGATAGTGGTTAATTATCATTCCTCTGCAGACTTCAGAACTCATTTCTAGTTAGAATGAGGCTGGGATAATTTGCTTCCCTCACAGTTTTAGGCTATGCTTGGTTTAGGTATCTTGGCACTTTGTATTTCTCAAAAAATAGAAAAATTATAGTTAAACATTTCTAAAATCAATTGTTTCACTCTGTCTGCAATTTGTCCTCCATAAGAAGGTGGGTTATATGATCTGTTTTAATAATGAATACCTCCCTTTAAACTGGAATATAGTAAGGACTTGCTAAAATAATAATCATTAGACCAATTAAAGTGTTATCCAGGCCATCAAAATTTTATTCCAGTGCCTAAAGTTTGTCTAGCATAGAGATTTATATTTTGAGGACATATGCTATATTTTTATCTTAATCTAATTACCTCTTGCTTTGAAAGAGCACTGAATGGAGAAAAAGAGGAACAGAGGGTTGAGGGAGACCACTGAGGGAGGCATGATGAGAAGGAAAGATGTATGGGCCTGAGAGAAATGGGTGTTCTCCATGAATTCCCAAAACTTCTTGGCCTTACCTCATTCAGTTGGCCCAGAATTTATTCTTCGCATTCACATACTCATGACAGTTTCTCCCTTTGGTGATCTGCATTTTAGGAAGAAAATATAAAGGCTTTTTTTCCATGTGGAGGTATTTCCTCTACTGTCAACAAAGCTCTTTCAGTTTGCATGCATTGCCACTCATGACCACATGATACTTTCTTTACTCATTACATTGAGTTAACCTGTCTACTTAGGGTTGAGAGGAGGCATTCCTTTGCGTCTGTACCACTTTACTTCCACTTAACTTGTGATCCTCAACTGGAGCTCCATGGCCTACAAAGTCCACTCTGTACCCAGAGCTAACCATATTGTCTCCATCCATGTCCTAGCATGTCCCAGCAAGCCATGGAAGAGATGTAGGAAGCCACAAGACAGGAAGAGAGGTAAATACTTCTCACCAGCCAGGAGTATCCATTGTTGCCTGCCTCTTCATCTTTTGTGATCTGGCCCTTATAAGGGCCAAAGTGCAGACCCACAGGCAGAGGAGATGCCTCATTCCACACTCCAAGCCCAGCTTCAGGTATGCCCGATGGTCTGATTCTCAACCCAGGAGGCTGCGTGGTTTGGATGCCTCTTATTTACTGCACTGTCTTTTACAAATATTGGGGGCCCATGCACCTCATGACTGTAAATGAAGATGTTCTGGCACTTCTCACAATCTGGGGGCGAGAGCAGCAGGGATTAGGGAAGGTGCAGTGCATGTTCCTGAATGTATAGAGCCTCAGAGAGAGCGCAGGCACTCACATCATTGAGCCTTAATTCTGTAGTGCAGAACCATAGAGGAATGGAATTCTCTAATGGCCAAATGACCAATGAAATTATTGTATGAAGAGATAACATGCTTTGTGAGGGTTACTTACAGAGGTAGTCATCATCCTGGGGCTCACTGACCTCATGGTACTCATGGCCTTTTCTTTCTCATAGGCTATACATCTTTACATCAGTCTCCTTTCTCCTGAGTTCTAAGTTGGAGAAGAGTGAGTTTGGTGGAGTTAGCAGTGTTAGTCCCTACTTTGTCAAAAAGCACATTATCTCCTCCCACCAAATTATCACCTGTACTTCTTTAAATTCTGGAATTTTCCTTTGCCAAATTTTGGCTCAGAAAATCTCTATAATAGTAAGCCTCTACACTGACTACAGATGGTCAATTCAATTTTTGTTTGTAGATCTTCTCATTATGAGGTTTAATTTTCCAACTTTTAGTTATTCATAAAATATATATTTAGGGCACAGTATATGTAAGATATTGAGAAAAGGCCTAGTATACAACACCAACAGGGTGTGGTCACTATTATCAGGGGTGTATTTATTGGACAACATGTAAGTGTTAGGGTTTTTTTTGTTTGTTTTTTTAAAGAGACAGAGAAAAAGAGTCAGAGAGCAATAGAAAGGGAAAGACAGACAGAAACAGAGAGATGAGAAGCATCAATCATTAGTTTTTCATTGTGCATTGCAACACCTTAATTGTTCATTGATTGCCTTCTCATACGTGCCTTGACTGTGGGCCTTCAGCAGACCAAGTAACCACTTGCTCAAGCCAGCGACCTTGTGCTCAAGATGGTGAATTTTGCTCAAACCAGATGAGCCCTCACTCAAGCTGGTGACTTTTAGGTCTCAAACCTGCGTCTTCCATATCCCAGTCAGATGCTCTATCCACTGTTCCACCACCTGGTCAGGCATAAGTGTCAGTTTTTTTACATTGAATTTAAGCCCTAGTCAGTGGCGCAGTGGATAGAGTGTTGGCCCATTGTATGTCCCAGGTGTGATTCCATTCAGGGTACATAGGAGAAGCCACCATCTCCTCCACCCCTCATTCTCCCACTTCTCTCCTTTCTTTTCTGAAGCCAGCAGCTCAGTTGCTTCTAGCATTGGCCCTGGGCACTGAGGATGGCTCGGTTACCTGGAGCACATCATTCTGAGATGCTAAAAACCAGCTCAGTATTCAAAAATTGTGGTTGCCAGGTAGATCCTGGTAAGAGTGCATTCGAGAGACAGCCTCATTATCTCTCCTCATCTTACCTAAAATATAAACAAATACATATGCAAATAAATAAATTGAATTAAACACTTTCAAAGAATATATGCACATATCCTCACCTTACACATTAGTATTCAAGAGCTCAGAGAATTTGTAAGATTTGCCCAAATCTCCAGTGCTAAATTCACTCTGAATTTTGTAGAGATTATATCCAGGCCTATCCAAGGTCCACCCCACATACCTAGGTCACACTTATTAGCCTTTCTAAAGGACTCAGAGGAACTGAAATCTACAAATGATTTTCTCTTACCCAATTTTTAACTAGAGTGTTTTCCAGACACATTGAAGAGATGGCTGACACAGGGCCTGATACAATGGTCCATGGCTCACAACCCCAGCTGCCTTAATCAGTAGGATTAATCCTTTCCCATGTGAAATGTGGCCAGCACTGCCCAGACAGCCCTGTTCTGGAGCACTGCTCATCAGCCAGACCTTCCTCATTGTCTTGTGATGACAAGTGCTCTGAATGAGTTATTTCTTACATGCTTTTATACTTCTCTACCGTTCCTGATGATTAACACATCTATAAATATGTGTAATTATTTACACATGGAAGCAGTGTAGCAAATCTCTTCTTACTGCACAATGCACTTTTTGCATCGCGCTTGTTTGCTAAACGCAAGCTCTGTCCCACCTTAGCTGTTGAGATACCGGGACCTGACTACCCATCAGTTTCAAAAGGGCAGTACCATGCCTGTGGCCCCTCACCTCGCTGCCTCCGAATCCATTCTTCTTGTGAGTCCTCAGTGTACTCCGCCGGGGTTTGGTGTCCTGCCAGCAGTGAACCATGAAAGCAGTTCGAGGGGCTCTGAGGCCTGGGGAGAAAGAAAATCCTGGTCCCCAAAGCAAAGTGCTTGAGGGAGCAATCCCCAACCCATGTGGGCCTTCCAGCCGCCCGTGGATCCCACACCCTGGTTCCCGCGCCCTGTCACCTGTGTGCAGCAGCGCGTCCTGTTTCCTCTCCTCGTTGGGGCAGTGCACCTTCTCCCAGTCACCCATGGTGGCCACCCCTCCCGGGAAAAGGAGGCGCGGATGTCCCTGAAGGCTTTGGGGGCCTGGGTGGAGACGCGGCCACGTGACTCCCGGCAACAGCCGGCGGGAACCGCAGCTCGCCCCGCTGAGTCTGGGCTTCCCCTGCCTTTCTCAGTGCTCTGCCGCTCCCTCAGCGCCGCCTTCCCCACCCCGCAAAATCCCATCTGCGTCCCTGCTCTGGCCACCCCGCAGGCCCAGTCCCAATGTGCCTGAGCGGGAGACAGCGATGAGGCTGACTGGTTGGCCCACGGGCCCACATTCGCGTGCGTGTGTGCTTGCGCTGGGGTGTACCGAGAGGGAAAACGTGGGGCCAGCTTCAGGAAAATAAGGACCGGCCAGGCCAGGGACTCCACCCAAGTCAGTGACCTCCTTGCTTAAGTCAGCCACTTGTGCTTTAAGCCAGCGACCTTTGGGCTCAGCAAAAGACCATTAGGTAATGTCTTTGATCCCACACTCAAGCTGGTGAGTCCACACTCAAGCCAGATGAGTTTATTACATTTTCCTGTTGTTCAAGTGCTCTCTTAAGTTCCTCTATTCTACTCTCAAGTTTATGGAACATTGTTATGACTGTTTGCTTTGAATTCTTTATCTGTCCAATTACCCATCTCCTCTTAATTATGACATTTCTCCTGAGTTTTTTACTTGTTTCTTCATTGGGAGTATATATTCTTCTATATCCCCATTTTGTTTGACTGTCTGGTTTTGTTCCTTTGAGTAGAATGAAATAGTCATCTCGCCCAGTCTTGAAAATGTTGTCTTTGTTACATTGTGTGTTGAATAGTTTCAGCCTGCTCGTTGTGGTTGGAGGAGGTGCATGCAGTGCCTGTCCTGTCACCTGACCTGAGTGGGTTTTGAATGGGCCGCCTGGGGTCTGTGAGCCACCTTGCACATATAATCTGGGCAGGGTGCCTGGTGTAAAAGGGGATGCATGTTGTGTGCTTTGCGTGTTCTGTTTAATTATCTATTGTCAAAGCATGGTCAGTGTTGGGTTACCTGATTGCTTTCTTTTTTTTCCTTTTTTTATAAATAAATTTTTATTTTAATGGGGTGACATCAATAAATCAGGGTACATATAGTCAAAGAAAACATTTTCAGGTTATCTTGTCATTTAGTTCTGTTGTATACCCATCACCCAAAGAGAGATCATCCTTCGTCACCCTCTATCCAGTTTTTTTTGTACTGCACCCCTCCCCCTCTCCCTGCTCCCTTCCCCCACCCCCCATAACCACCCCACTCCTGTCCATGTCTCTTAGTCTCATTTTTATGTCCCACCAATTATATGAAATCCTGCAGTTCTTGTTTTTTTCTGATTCACTTATTTCACTCTGCATAATGTTATCAAGATTCCACCATTCTGCTGTAAGTGATCCGATGTCATCATTTCTTCTAGCTGAATAGTATACCATGGTGTGTATGTGCCCCATCTTCTTTATCCAGCCTTATATTTTTTTACAGCAATTAAAAGCCTTTAAGCAAACTCTTGGCCAATACAGCAAGAATCCATAAAAGAGTAGTGTCCTTAACATGTTCACCAAGCCCAACTTGGACCCATCACCATGCCAAATTCCTGAAAAATGCAACTCAACCACCATTCAGTTTGTTAGAAGCTATCACAGGGAGCAGGAGTCCAGGAAAAGTCCACATCCAGGAAAAGTCCCCATGGTACTGGAATTGTTATCACCATTCTATACTTTGCAGCTCATGTCCAAGTCCCAATGACCACTGCTTCTAGCTGGTAATGATTCAGGTAGACTGGAAAAGCCATTTGCAGCATGCGTGGATATGGAGCTTCTGTTCTCTGCCTGGAGAGATGAAGCCAGGTTGCTTTTCCCTGGAGCTCTGCAACTGTGGCATGGTAAAGAGAACCTTGGAATACACTAAGCTGGGTGGCAAAGGTAGATTCATAATAGAAGTTGGCAAAAGGGAAAAAGAGAACTCTAAATTAGGAGTAGGTCCCAGCCTGAAATATGAGTGGGGCATTGAGGTAGGAGGGATAAAGGAAATACGCTATATTAAGCAAAGCAGCAGAAAATAGGACTATCAACACCCACAACAGAGATATTTGAGGGAAGAACAAAAAACCTGACTATTCAGGCAAAACATACTTAAGTGGCCCTTGTGCAAATGAGATCAGTTTACCTGCTTCTTTGAAGAAATACCCTAGGCTCGTCCACAGTGTCGTAGATGGGGCTGATGGCCCTGGGCACCTTCAGCCTTCAGTGGCAAACCCCAGCATTCTGGGCAATGTTAGGTCATAGGTGGCTGGAGCAGGGCTGGAAGAGACTGAACCCTCCCTTAGAGGAGTGAGGGGGAAGCCTACCTTCCAGTGTCCCTGTTTCCTCACAGCAGAGGCATGTAAGCCTGGCAGGCTTTAGCTCAATGACCTTCTTTTCCACTATTGAAGCAGGACCGAGATCACATCCTATGAGACCCCTTTGGGGTGTTGGAGCCCTTAAGGGTGTATCCTAAAAGCTGGTAGTTCCCCTGATCTCTATTGGGCTTTTTCTGCCTCTAGGTATCTTAAAAGCCATGCTCAGAAGATCTCGCTGAGGAGTTTGAGGATTCCCATCTGCCTATATAAACTTTTCCATATATCTGGAGCTATTTGGAAAAAGACAAAACAGTGTTATTAGCTGGATCTAATAAAAAAGGTAGTAGTTTGCAGGAGAAAAAAATTTGGTATCTCCTGTTCATCAGCATTCAAAAGAAATGTAAATAGCCTGACCAGATGGTGGTGCAGTGGACAGAGCCTCAGACTGGGATGCCGAGGACCCAGACCCGAGACCCCGAGGTCGCCAGCCTGAGCGTGGGCTCATCTAGTTTGAGCAAAAAGCTCACCAGCTTGGACCCAAGGTCACGGGCTCATGCAAGGGGTTACTCGGTTTGCTGAAGGCCCACGATCAAGGCACATATGAGAAAGCAATCAATGAACAACTAAAGTGTCGCAGCGTGCAACAAAAAACCAACAATTGATACTTATCATCTCTCCATTCCTGTCTGTCTGTCCCTGTCTGTCTGTCCCTCACTCCGACTCTCTGTCTCTGCAAAAAAGTAATAATAATTAAAAAAAAAGAAATGTAAATAATTTTTTTAAGTAAGAAGCATGACATGGTAGACCCATAGGAGTTCCAGGATATGACTACCCCCTTTAAAATTTTTTTTTAGATTGACCTTAAAAGGTTTGCTGAGTACACTTTAATAATACCTTAACTTTAAAGGTTGTAAGCATGACAAAATACAGTAAATGCTTTTGCTCCATATGCAGGAGCATTTTCAGTTTAGCCAGTTTAGGAAATCCAATAACAGAACAATGCATACAGACAATGAGCTATAACATGCTTAGCAGCCTCTCCTGTTCTGACAGAGGTTACTATAGATCCGGAATATGTATCCACTGTAATGTGGACATAGGACTGTTTGCCAAATGAAGGTATATGAGTAACATCCATCTGCCAAAGTTGTCCTGGTAGGGGTCCTTGAGGGTTAACTCCAAATGAAGGGGCAGTATAGGACCCCTTGGACAGGACTTCTTAATCTGCTGTGCTGCTTCCCGAGAAAGTTGAAACTGTTTACACTGGGCTGCAGCGTTCTGGTGATGAATAGTATGAGACTGACTTGCTCAGTCTGTCATGGTTGCTCCATATAATTTTATTTGGGTAGCTTGCTCAACAAGGGCATTTCTAGGCCCTGGCCAGTTGGCTCAGTGGTAGATTACTGGTCTGGTGTGCAGGATTCCCTGGTTTGATTCCCAGTCAGAGCACACAGAAGTACCCATCTACTTCTCCACCCCTCCCCTTCTCCTTCCTCTCTGTCTCTCTCTTCCTCTCCCACAGCCAAGGCTCCACCAGAGCAAAGCCACACCGGGCACTAAGGATGGCCCCATGGCCTCTGCCTCAGTCGCTACAATGGCTCTGGTTGCGACACAGCAACATCCCATATGGGCAGAGCATTCCCCCTGGTAGGCATGCCAGGCAAATCCCGGTCAGGCGCATGCAGGAGTCTGTCTGACTGCCTCCCCATTTCCATCTTAAGAAAAATACAAAAAATAAATAATTAAAAGAAAAAGTACAACAACAACAACAACAAAAAATGAAAAGAGAAAAAAAAAGGGCATTCCCTTGTGCTAAAGCTTTAGGGAGCATGGAGTGAGCTTGAGTATGTCCTAGGAAACATGGAGATCTATGTTGACATATAAGTCTTTGAAGAAGGAGGAACTGCTGAAATAGTTCATCAGCATTTATCCCTAAGACAGCAGTCTTTATAGTGGAAACACCATAAGTAAATATTTGCTGTTTGTCTATAGATTAAGGGGGAAATATTGCAAATGCTAAAAATCCATGATCTTTGTGCCCCTTCCCTTCCACAACCCCCTCCCTCTCTTCCCCCCACCCTGTAACCCCAACACTGTTGTCCATGTCTCTGTGTCTCATCTTTATGTCCCACCTATGTATGCAATCATATAGTTCTTAGTTTTATCTGATTTACTTCTTTCGCTCAGTATAATGTTATTAAGGCCCATTTATGTTGTTGTAAAAGATCCTATGTCATCATTTCTTATGGCTGAGTAGTATTCCATAGTATATATATATATATATATATATATATATATATATATATATATATATATATATATACCAAAGCTTTTTAATCCACTCGTCCTCTGATGGAATGTGGGCTATTTCCAGATCTTTGCTATTGTGAACAATGCTGCCATAAACATGGGGTGCATTTCTTCTTTTCAAACGGTGCTATGGTGTTCTTGGGGTATATTCCTAACAGTGGTATATCTGGGTCAAAAGGCAGTTTGATTTTTAATTTCTTGAGGAATTTCCATACTGTTTTCCACAGTGGCTGCACCAGTCTGCATTCCCACCAGCAGTGCAGGAGGGTTCCCTTTTTTCCACATCCTGACCAGCACTTATTCTGTGTTGTTTTATTGATGAGCGCCATTCTGACTGGTGTGAGGTGATATCTCATTGTGGTTTTAATTTGCATTTCTCTAATCATTGGTGATGTTGAACATTTTTTCATTTGCCTATTGGCCATCTGTGTGTCCTCTTTGGAGAAGTGTCTATTCATTTCTTTTGCCCATTTTTGGATTGGATTGTTTGTCTTTCTGTTATTAAGTTTTACAAGTTCTTTATAAATTTTGGTTATTAACCCCTTATCAGATGCAATGTCAAATATATTCTCCCATTGTGTAGTTTGTCTTTTAATTCTGTTCTTATTTTCTTTAGCTGTGCAGAATCTTTTTAGTTTGATAAAGTCCCATTTGTTTATCCTGTTTTTTATTTCACTTGCCAGTGGAGACAAATCAGCAAATATATTGCTGCGAGAGATGTCCGAGAGCTTACTGCCTATGTTTTCTTCTAAGATGCTTATGGTTTCACGGCTTACATTTAAGTCTTTTATCCATTTTGAGTTTATTTTTGTGAGTGGTGTAAGTTGGTGGTCTAGTTCCATTTTTTTGCAGGTAGCTGTCCAATTTTCCAAACACCATTTGTTGAAGAGGCTATCTTTACTCCATTGTATTTCCTTACCTCCTTTTTCAAATATCAGTTATCCATAGAGCTGTGGGTTTATTTCTGGGTTCTCTGTTCTGTTCCATTGATCTATGTGCCTGTTCTTATGCCAGTACCATGCTGTTTTGAGTACAATGGCCTTATAATATAACTTGATATCCGGAAGTGTGATCCCTTTTGCTTTATTCTTCCTTATCAAGATTTCCTAGGCTATTCGTGTTCTCTTTTGGTTCCATATAAATTTTTGGAATATGTGTTCTATATCTTTGAAGTAAGTCGTTGGTATTTTAATTGGTATTGCATTGAATTTATAAATTGCTTTGGGTAATATAGACATTTCAATGATGTTTATTTTTCCTAACCATGAGCACGGTATATGCCTCCACTTATTCGTATCTTCCCTGATTTCTTTATCAATGTTTTATAATTTTCTTAGTACAAGTTTTTAATCTCCTTGGTTTGATTTATTCCTAGGTACTTTATTTTTTTGGTTTCAATGGTAAAGGGGATTGATTCCTTGATTTCTCTTTCTGACAGTTCATTATTAGTGTATAAAAATGTCTCTGATTTCTGAGTATTGATTTTATATCCTGCCACCTTGCCAAATTCATTTATCAGGTCTAGTAGTTTTTTGACTGAGACTTTAGGGTTTTCTATATATAATATCATATCATCTACAAATAATGATAGTTTTACTTCTTCTTTTCCAATTTGGATGCCTTTTATTTCTTTTTCTTGTCTGATTGCTGTGGCTAGGACTTCCAGAACTATGTTAAATAAGAGTGGTGAAAGGGGACACCCCTGCCTTGTTCCTGATCTTAAGGGGATTGCTTTTAATTTTTTCCCATTGAGTATAATGTTGGCTGTGAGTTTGTCATAGATGGCCTTTATCATGTTAAAGTATGTTCCCTGTTGCCAGGGTCCAGCCCCGTGGGGAATCCAGGGGTCCCACAGGAAGAGACAGTGTTGGCACAAGTCGAGTGAGATGAAGTCTTTTTCTTTCTCTTTAATCTCTAGTTAGCATTTACTGCCAGGCATCTCTGCCAAAAGCTAGTATAGCTTCCTTTTTATGCACACACACTGAGTTACAATTACATGGTATTAATCATTGCTTCTGTTTCACTATGTTTACATGTTTCTGGATAACAGTTAATTTATATCTATAAATTACAAACCAGGTAGCAAATCATTCAAAGTACAAAATAACTTGAATAGCAATAACAACATTGGTAAAAGCTTTTAAATTATTAGTACTAATAGTTAACTCAACTTTACTGCTGTTGTGAGTCAAGGGGCAGAGAGAGATTAGCAGAAGAAATTATTAAGGCCTAACAATGGACCACCGCTTGCTCAGGTAAATGGCCTTGAGTTTATGCAGTGTCCTACTTTTTCTCACAAGATTCTAAAAGGCTTGCCTATAAAAAAATTGACATAACATTAAGAGTAGCTTTCACCCAAAGATATACAGAGTGCACTTGCAAGATAGCCTAGTAGCAATATAATTTCAGAAGACATTAACTGTTATTACTTCTATGGATTTCCCTACATTCCTCTCATTATCAAAAAATCTTGGAAAGTACATAAATCTCATGAGAACATCTCATTGAGAAAGCCTAGCAATTGCCTTTAGTCAAAAAACAATTCTCTTAGCAAAACATTCTTTTCTTGCTGACTGCGCTCTCACCCTAGGCCACACAATGGGCCATTCTACTACACCTTACCTAAGATACTATTGTCTAGTCAAATATTACTTATTTATTATAGTTAAACACTAGTTAAGTTCTAACTCTATCCTTCTCAGAGTGTACCACTATCTGCAGATCAAATAAGCAAGAAGAAAGAAATGTTTCTCTACTCTATCACATGAAAAGGCTAGGGAGAAAAAATGTTGAATTAAGTGAAGGCCGAAAGGTGCTCTTTGCACAGCCACTGCCTCCTACCCATTCACAAGTCACAATCTATTCTTTCTAACATGATTAAGAAGAAATTTTCCTACAGACTTAACCCTTTACGAGGAATATCATAGCCAGCCTCTTATGTCTATGAGCCCAGCTCAAGGGGCCTACAGGCTTTTCTGTGGAACTCACACCCTCTGTCTCATTACCAAAGAAATTACTATGAATCTACAGGGAAAGCACGGTACTATTATCCCTGTGCCACAAATAATAGCACACACCCAGAAAAGGGGGGATATAAGGCCAGATTAATTCAAAAAGTCAAAGGGGGAAGTATCATTGTGTCTCTCCTTTGGGGGACTTTGTCAACCCGCAGCCATTGGTCTTCTCTGCTGTGACTTTGTCAATCAGCAGTTTTTGATTTTCTTCTGCTGTGACCTTGTCAGCCAGCAGTTGTGGGTCTTCTCCTGCTGTGACCTTGTCAGCCAGCAGTTGTTGATCGGCTCCTGACACCCTGTATTCCCACTTTGCTGAGAGTTTTGATCATGAATGGGTGCTGGATTATATCAAATGCTTTTTCTGCATCTATTGAAATTATCATGTGGTTTTTCTCCTTTTTTTATTTATGTAATGAATCACATTGATTGATTTGCAAATATTGTACCAGCCTTGCCTCCCCAGAATAAATCCCACTTGATCATGGTGTATGATTTTTTTCATATATTACTGGATTTCGTTTGCTAATATATATTTTTTTAATTTATTTTCTGTATTTTTCTGAAGCTGGAAGCGGGGAGAGACAGTCAGACAGACTCCCGCATGCGCCCGACCGGGATCCACCCGGCACGCCCACAGGGGCTACGCTCTGCCCACCAGGGGGCGATGCTCTGCCCCTCTGGGGCGTCGCTCTGCCATGACCAGAGCCACTCTAGCGCCTGGGGCAGAGGCCAAGGAGCCATCCCCAGCGCCCGGGCCATCTTTGCTCCAATGGAACCTTGGCTGCAGGAGGGGAAGAGAGAGACAGAGAGGAAGGAGGGGGGTGGGGGTGGAGAAGCAAATGGGCGCTTCTTCTATGTGCCCTGGCCGGGAATTGAACCCGGGTCCCCCGCACGCCAGGCCGACGCTCTACCGCTGAGCCAACCGGCCAGGGCCTCATTTGCTAATATTTTGTTGAGGATTTTTACATCTAAGTTTATCAGGGATATTGGCCTATAATTTTTTTTGTGTGTGTTGTCTTTGCCTGGTTTTGGAATCAGAATTATGCTCGCCTCATAAAAAGAGTTTGGAAGTCTTCCTTCCTCTTGAATTTTTTGAAATAGCTTTGGAAGGATAGGAGTAAGTTCTTCTTTGAATATTTGGTAGAATTCACTTGTGAAGCCATCAGGCCCGGGACTTTTCTTTTTTGGGAGGTTTTTGATAGCTGTTTCAATCTCATTTGTTGTAATTGGTCTGTTTAGGTTTTCTGATTCTTCCAGATTGATTTTTGGAAGATTATATGATTCAAGGAATTTGTCCATTTCATCTAGGTTGTCTAGTTTTTTGGCATACAGTTCTTCATAGTATTTTCTTACAATATTTTGTATTTTTGTTGTGTCAGTTGTTATTACTCCACTCTCATTTCTAATTTTATTTATTTGAGTCCTCTCTATTTTTTTCTTGGTGAGTCCTGTTAAAGGTTCCTCGATCTTGTTTACCTCTTCAAAGAACCAGCTCCTGGTTTCTTTGGTCCTCTGTATTGTTTCTTTAGCCTCTATGTCATTTATTTCTGCTCTGATATTTATTATTTCCTTCCTTCTACTAGCTCTGGGCTTTACTTGCTGTTCATTTTCTAGTTCTTTTAGATGCAGGGTTAAGTTGTTTATTTAAGCTTTTTCTAGCTTCTTGAGATATGCCTATAATGCTATAAACTTCCCTCTCAGGACTGCTTTTGCTGTGTCCCATAAATTTTGAGTTGATGTATGCTCATTATCATTTGTTTCTAGGAATTTTTTAATTTCTTCTTTGATCTCAATGTTAATCCATTCATTATTTAATAACATGCTATTTTGATTTCAAGTGTTTATATGTTTTTCAATTTTTCTATTGTGGTTGATTTCTAGTTTAATGCCATTGTGATCAGAGAAAGTGCTTGATATGATTTCAATCTTCTTAAATTTGTTGAGACTGCTTTTGTGCCCTAACATATGGTCTATTCCAGAGAATGTACCATGAGCACTTGAAAAGAATGTATATTCTGCTGTTTTAGGGTGAAAGGTTCTGAAGATATCTATTAAATCAAGTTGATCTAATATGTCCTTTAAGTCAGCTGTTTCTTTGTTAATTTTCTTTCTTGAGGATCTATCTAATGATGTTAATGGGGCATTGAAATCCCCTGCTATTATAGTATTGCTGTTGATCTTGCCCTTTAAGTCCATCAAAGTCTGCTTTATATATTTAGGTGCTCCTATATTAGGTGCGTAGATATTTATAATGGTTATATCTTCCTTTTGGATTGCTCCCTTTATCATTATGTAGTGACCTTCTTTATCTCTAATTATGGTCTTTGTTTTAAAGTCCATTTTGTCTGATATAAGTATTGCTACCCAGCTTTTTTTTCATTTCCATTTGCATAAAATATTTTTTCCATCCTTTTATCTTCAGTCTGTGTGCATTTTTTTATTTAAGGTGTGTCTCTTGTAGACAGCATATGTATGGGTCTTGTTTTCTTATCCACACAGCTACCCTATGTCTCTTGATTGGATCATTTAATCCATTAACATTTAAAGTTATTACTGATATGTAATTGTTTATTGCCATTTTTTTCCTTTAAAACTGTATTCCTCTTTTGCTATATTCTTTTTTTCCTTTGATCTGTTTACAACAGGTCCCTTAGCATTTCTTGCAATCTTGGTTTGGTTGCAGTGAATTCCTTGAGTTTTTTTTGTCTGTAAAGCTTTTTATTTCTCCTTCAATTTTAAATGTTAGCCTTGCTGGATAAGGTAGTCTTGGTTGTAGGCACTTGTTCTGCATTACTTTGAATATTTCGTGCCATTCCCTTCTGGCCTCAAGTGTTTCTGTTGAGAAGTCAGAAGTCATCCTTATGGGGGCTCCTTTGTAGTTGATAGTCTTTTTTCTCTAGCAGCTTTTAATATTTTCTCTTTATCATTTAGCTTTGGTCTTTTAATTATGATGTGTCTTGGTGTTGGTTTCTTTGGGTTTCTTTTCAATGGAGTTCTTTCTCTGTGCTTCCTGAACATGTGAAATGTTTTCCTGCCTTAATTGGGGAAAGTTTTCTGCTATGATTTGTTTGAACAATGTCTCTATCCCTTGTTCTTTCTCTTCTTCTTTAGGAACCCCTATGATGCGAATGTTATTTCTCTTCATGTTTTCACAGTGCTCTCTTAGAGTTTCCTCAGACTTTTTGAGTCTCTTTTATTTTTTCTGCTCTGCTTTCGTGCCTTTATTTATTGTGTCTTCTAACTCGCTGCTTCAATTATCTGCTTCATCCATCCTGCTTTTAATTTCTTCCATTGTATTCTTTACTTCAGATATTGTATTTGTCATTTGACTAATTCTTTTTTATTATTTCTATATCCTTTTTTATATTTGTTATCTCTTAATTTAGGTTTTTGTAATGGCCATCTATGGGTGTTCTAATATCTTTGAGCATCCTAACAATCGTTATTTTAAACTCTGCATCTGGTAATTTGGTTATATCTGATTCACTTAGGTTCTTTTCTGGGGATTTCTCTTGATTTATTTGTGTTGTATTTCTCTGCCTCCGCATTTTCTTTTCACGGGAGTGGCTGTGATCACATGTTCCGGTGCACAAGTGTTGGTGGCTTTGGCTTTTGCCCTGCCCCCATGTGTGACATTATCCTCGGTCCTGAGGACACTGGCGAGCACCTTTGCTCAGCTGCGGGTCTCCGCCTTTTTCTGGGCTTTCGCCCTGCCATTGCAGGAGCCCATTTGAGGAATGGCTGCTAACCTTGGCTCTACCATCAGGCAGGACTGCATGCCCAAGCTCAGCTCAGTAGCGGAACTCCACCTCTTCTGGGCTTTTGGCTCCACTCCCGCTGGAGGAACTGGCTACCAAGTCAGACTGCAAGCCTGGGTTGCACAGGCGGGGAAAGGCTGTGCTCCTGTGCCCTTGCTCAGGGGCTGGTCTCCACCCTTTCCAGGGTTCCTGCAGGCTTAATTACAGACTGCCGGCAGCTGAGTTTGACCGCTTTTGCATGCCCCCCTCCCCCAGCTGGGAAAGATTGAGCTCACACCTGAGCCCAGTGGTGGCCAGCTGGCTTCCGCCCCTGCTAGCAGAACCACATTTTTGTCTCCTATTGCCACTGGCCCTCCGGCGAGCCCTCAGCCGTGTGGGTGGGGGTGTTGCAGCTCGAACCCTAAGACTCACTACTGAAGACCCAAAAGCTCCCTCCTTCTATGTGATTCTGCTCTGAGTGCTGCAGGGGAGCTTGTTTGGCTGCTCTCCTGCTTCCCTTTGCTGGTATTGCTGTTTCCGGGGGAAATACTCACTTCAGCTTTGGGGAGTGACTCGTCTCAGGGGTTAGGGTGGCTATCTCCCAAAATGTTTCTCCCTGTGCCTCCTAGATCACACTCTCTTCCTGTTATGCTAGTCCTCTCTTCTCTCCCCGTCCCCAGGAGCCCTGGGTTAGTGGTTGTGAGAGAGATGTTCTGCGAAGTCCCTTTAGAAAGGATTCTGGGTCTGAGAAATCAGACTCTTTCTCACAAACAGTATCCTTACTTGTTTCCAGGTAATACTATCCTTATGCCTCTTCTGGACTCTGGAGCTGCAGGCTGGGGCTTTGTTCCTGGGGCTCAGGACCCTTCCTTCTCTGCTAAACTCAATTCCTGCCAGGCGAGTCTCTCCCTGCAACCGTTTGCTCCAGGGAGCTGGGCAGCCCTCTCCACATTTCCTCTTTTCCTACTGGTCTTGGTGTGGCTTCTTCAGTGTTCCTGGGTTGAAGAGTCCTCTTAGTTTAGTCCAAAGTTGGTTTTTCCAGATGATAGTACTTAAAATTAGTTTGTCATTGCATTCTTGTATCTCAACCTCCATTAGATCCACCATTTATCCTGGTAGTCTGGGTGCAGACACAGCCTTAATTTGTTTATTTTTCACCTTCTCGGGGCTTGGCAGCCCTGTGCACATATACAGCATTGCCTCCCTCACTCCACATTGAGCCACAAGGTTTTGCTTGCTTTGTGCTTTCTCTGGGTAAAGCAGCTCAACCAGTGTGAGCAGCAGCACCCCACAATCTCTGCACTTTCTCTGATGAGGCAGTCCTGTGTGCAGACCATAGCCCATTTACTGGCTCCCAATACCAGTAGGAAGGTAATAACCGTAGTAACCCACAATTTCTGCACTTTCTCTGGGTCATATAGTCCTGCAGCTGGTACCAGAGTATTTTGCTATCTCTGCACACTCTCAAGGTGGTGTAGCTCCACATTCACATGCAGCTCAGTGGGTGAAATGTTGCCCTGCCATACCTACCTGCTGGGTCGATATCTGGGAAGAGCAGCTCTCTTTACACAAGCTAAGCTGCCCTACTTATTCTGTTGTATTTAGCTCCAGGAGGGTGACTGGGGATGTGATACAGCATGCTGCAGGTGGCCATAGAGCCTGGATGGAGCTACTGTCTTCTATCCTTATGTCTGGAAGATGTAAACAGTGGCACTCACTGGTCTCTTTGGACCTGAGCTGATCCTTCACCTCCTGAAGAGCTCTCATGTTTCCTCAGCCTTCCCTATGCATTCTCTCTTTCTAGCTTTTTGTGCAGAAGCTGTTTAATTGTTCCTCAGTTGTCTTTCAGGAGGAATTTTTCTAAGTAAAGGGGTAAATTGGATGGGTTTTGGGGAGGGTGTAAGTTCAGGATCCACGTGTGCCACCATCTTAAACCCACTGGAGAGTTCTTAAATAAAGTCTGCTATTGGCTGCAGCAACAAGCTTCTGCTCTGATATGCTCTTATTCCTCATAGTCAAATTTCTATACAATTATTGAGATATTGGTTTTCCCTCTGAATTCAATTCTTTATTTGATCTGGGAGGAGTAGTTTATTTTCACCTTGTTTAGCTTTTTTCTCCTGTGAGGATGGGCATAATATAGAAGTCTCCTGACTTACAAGGACAACTAGGGTCATTTGTTTTTAAGTTCTCTAAAAAAATTAAGGTTATCTGAAGAACTCCCTTTCGCTTTCAATAAGAGACAAAATTAACATACCACCCTACACTCATCTTAGCTCTCCCTCCCTTCCTGGAATCCTGAAATTAAAGTGTACTTCTAGGCAAAGAAGAAAAGATAGATACTGAAAGGATTTGTGAATGTCTTTGTATTACCTTGAAAGTTTTAACATTTTCTGTAAATCCCCCAGACAAATGTTATAATCTTGTTAATGATTGTTTTCTACTGTCATGCCCTCTACCCAACCTGTATGTAGTCAAATGGTATATAACCAGCCTCTGAAATGTACTCGGGGCTCACAATTTGGGACTGCTATGCCCTGAGTCAACCTGCACATTCAGAAATCTCCTTTAAAAAAACACTTCAAAAGTTATCTGGACTGGGTGTCTCTACATAAACCCAATGGATTGAGGTACAGTGCATTACAGAATCTGAGGTAGGGTACTTTGTAACATATTGTAACTTGTATCAAAACAACCATAGGAGAAAAAAAAGGCACCACTACATCCTGACATCCACTGAAAGCACTTCCTTCTGGAAGTTAGTAGCTACCCACACCTCATAGAAAACCTGGAGCTGCCTACAACATAAGGCAGCAAGACACTAAAAGAACTAAAAATAACCACCAAAAATATTTGGGTAACATACAGTAGATTTTAAGGCAAAACCTGATCTCATAAATACACAAAATCCTTTTACTAAGTTCAGTAGACCAGGAATATCTTCATTCACATGCAATTCATAACAAACTCAAATAATACACCACACCTAAAAGAGAAAACAGAAACATACATAACTATATAGGTAATTGAACTCACCCATCTCAATAGGCAATGGAGGACAGCTTTCAAATCTGATGCCTGCAACCAAAAATTATGTAAGAACATTTTAAAAAATAACCAAACTGACAAATAACATTCCATAAACATAACTACTCCACAATACTCCAAATATTCAAATCTACCAAGCTTACAAGAATGCTTGCCACTTTTTAAAAACTGACCATATTAGGAGTGACGTCATGGAAATGGCGCCATGAGAAGCGCGTCCGACAGCTCTCCCCTAAATCACAACAAATTTATCAACTAGAAACAGAAAAATTTATCCTCGGAGCACTCCGGAGTTCCACACAAACTGAAAGCAAAAGGACTGTTATCACTTGAATCTGAGAGACGAGGGTGTGGAGGAAGCTACCGCAGCGATGCTCATTCAAGCCGCGAGGGAGTGCGCCTGCGGTGAGTCAGCCCATATACATGGGAACCACAAGCCGCCACGAGCGGCCAACGCGAGCCGCCACCGCGAGCCGCCGCGAGCAGCCGAGCGCGCGCCCGGTCCGGTTGAGCACCGTTGACATTCCCAGCGGCCCGCAAACTGCGAGTGGGGATTGCCGGCCACCGGTGCCCGGAGCACCCCATTCGCGTGCGTGCCTTGGGCATTCCACGCGCCCAGGGCGCCCTGCTGGCCCC
>NW_027095588.1:0-36673 GCF_036850765.1 Saccopteryx bilineata | reverse complement strand
AAATCATACTCATGAGTATATATTTTTAACTCATTGCTAAATACATTGTTATATTAGTCTTTTCCTTATTTGTTGCATGCGGTTTTGTCTCTGTGCAAATTCAATGCACTATTTTAAAGAGTTACATAGCTGTTTTATTTACAGGGAAAGAAGTGTTAGTATTTACTGAAATAGGACTCAGTTTAGAGATACAATAATGTACTTGTACTCTATCTGCTTAACATCCAAAAATGAATAAGAGAATGTTCTATCTGCTAACTGTTCGTTTTCTTCTGTACAGAATAGTAAAATCTATTCATACTAATGACTAGATATTTTTAACACATTGCTAAATGCATTGTTACAGAACTTTTTTAGTTATTCATTGTATGCAGGTTTCATATAAGAAGGGTGCTAGAGTTACTAGAGTTCTAGTGTTTCATGTGTTTGTGTTCAAATTCACTGCTTTATTTACTGGAGATACATTCCTGTATCATCTACAGGTAAAGCAGTGTTAGTAGTCACTGAAATAGTACTCAGTTTAGAGATACAGTAATGTACTTGTACTGCATCTGCTTAGCATTACAAAATGAATGAAAGAATCTTCTATCTACAAACTGTGTGTTTTCCCCTGTACAAAATAGTAAAATCAATACATACTCATGCCTATGTATTTTTATCACATTGCTAAATGCTTTGTCATATCAGTCTTTCCTTATTCGTTGCACGTGGGATATGTATATAAGATGTTTCTGTAATTGGAGATCATTTGTTTCACGTGTCTGTTCTTGAATTCATTACACTGACTTAAGAGTTACATAACTGTTTGATCTACAGGGGAAACAGTGTTAGCAGTAATAGAAATATGACTCAATTTTGAGATACAGTAATATACTTGTACTGCATCTGCTTAGCATCAAAAAGAATGAGAGAATGTTCTATCTACTAACTCTCTGTTTTCTTCTGTGCAGAATAGTAAAATCAATTTATACTCATGAGTATATATTTTTAACACATTGCTACATGTATTGTTATATAACTCCTTTAGTTATTCGTTGTATGCGGGTTTCATATAAGAAGGGTGCTAGAGTTACTAAAGTTTCAGTGTTTCACGTGTCAGTGTTCTAATTAACTGCTTTATTTACAAGAGATCAATACCTGTTTCATCTACATGTAAAACAATGTTAGTAGTCACTGAAATAGGTCTCAGATTACGGATAAAGTAATGTACTTGTACAGCATCTGCTTAGCATCACAAAAAGAATAAGAAAGTGTTCTATCTACCTACTGTCTCTTTTGTTCTATACAAAATAATAAAATCAATTCATACTCATGACTATATATTTTGAACTCTTTGCTAAATTAACATGTTGCTAAATGCATTGTTACTTAACTCTTTTAGTTATTCGTTGTATGCTTGATTCATACAATAAGTGTTCTAGATTTACTAGAGTTCTAGTGTTTCACATGTCTATGTTCAAATTCACTGCTTTATTTACAGGAGATATATACCTGTTTCATCAACAGGTAAAGCCTTTTTAGTAATCACTCAGTTTAGAGAACAGTAATGTACTTGTACTGCATCTGCATAGCATCACAATATGAGTAAAAGAATGTTTTATCTACAAACTGTGTGTTTTCCTCTGTACAAAATAGAAAAATCATACTCATGAGTATATATTTTTAACATATTGCTAAATACATTGTTATATTAGTCTTTTTCTTATTTGTTGCATGCGGGTTTTTTCTCTGTTCAAATTCAATGCACTAATTAAAAGAGTTACATAGCTGTTTTATTTACAGGGAAAGCAGTGTTAGTATTTACTGAAATAGGACTCAGTTTAGAGATACAGTAATGTACTTGTACTGTATCTGCTTAGCATCCAAAAATGAATAAGAGAATGTTCTATCTGCAAATTGTCTGTTTTCTTCTGTACAGAATAGTAAAATCTATTCATACTAATGACTATATATTTTTTTACACATTTCTAAATGCATTGTTACAGAACTCCTTTAGTTATTCGTTGTATGCAGGTTTAATATAAGAAGGGTGCTAGATTTACTAGAGGTCTATTGTTTCATGTGTCTTTGTTCAAATTTACTGCTTTATTTACAGGAGATATATACCTGTTTCATCTAAAGGTAAAACAGTGTTAGTGGTCACTGAAATAGGACTCAGTTTAGAGATACATTAATGTACTTGAAGTGCATATTCTTAGCATCACAAAGTGAATAAGACAGTGTTCTATCACAACTGTCTGTTTTCCGCTGTACAAAATTGTAAAATAAATTCATACTCATGATTATATATTTTAAACACATTGCTAAATGCATAGTTACTGAACGCTTACTTATTCGATGTATGCGCGTTTCAAAAAAGAAGGGTGCTAGAGTTATTAGATTTCTAGTGTTTCACGTGTCTGTGTTCAAATTCACTGCTTTATTTACAGGAGATACATACCTGTTTCATCTACAGGTAAAGCAGTGTTAGTAGTCACTCAGTTTAGCGATGCAGTAATGTACTTGTACTGCATCTGCATAGCATCACAATATGAGTAAAAGAATGTTCTATCTACAAACTGTGTGTTTTCCTCTGTACAAAATAGAAAAATCATACTCATGAGTATATATTTTTAACACATTGCTAAATACATTGTTATATTAGTCTTTTCCTTATTTGTTGCATGCGAGTATTTTCTCTGTTCAAATTAAATGCACTAATTAAAAGAGTTACATAGCTGTATTATTTACAGGGAAAGCAGTGTTAGTATTTACTGAAATAGGACTCAGTTTAGAGATACAGTATTGTACTTGTACTGTATCTGCTTAACATCCAAAAATGAATAAGAGAATGTTCTATCTGCTAACTGTCTGCTTTCTTCTGTACAGAATAGAAAAATCTATTCATACTAATGACTATATATTTTTTTACACATTGCTAAATGCATTGTTTCAGAACTCCTTTAGTTATTCGTTGTATGCAGGTTCAATATAAGAAGGGTGCTAGAGTTACTAGAGGTTTAGTGTTTAATGTGTCTGTGTTCAAATTCACTGCTTTATTTACAGGAGATACATACCTGTTTCATCTACAGGTAAAGCAGTGTTAGTAGTCACTGAAATAGGACTCTGTTTAGAGATACAGTAATGTACTTGTACTGCATCTACTTAGCATCACAAAGTGAATAAGATAGTGTTCTATCTACAAACTGTGTGTTTTCTGCTGTACAAAATTGTAAAATCAATTCATACTCATGATAATATATTTTTAACACATTGCTAAATGCATAGTTACTCAACTCTTAGTTATTCATTGTATGCGGGTTTCAAATAAGACGGGTGCTAGAGTTACTACAGTTTTAGTGTTTCACGTGTCTGTGTTCAAATTCACTACTTTATTTACAGGAGATACATACCTGTTTCATCTACAGGTAAAGCAGTGTTAGTAGTCACTCAGTTTAGAGATACAGTAATGTACTTGTACTGCATCTGCTTAGCATTACAAAATGAATAAAAGAATGTTCTATCTACAAACTGTGTGTTTTCTCCTGTACAAAATAGTAAAATCAATACATACTCATGCCTTTGTATTTTTATCACATTGCTAAATGCATTGTCATATCAGTCTTTTCCTTATTCGTTGCACACGGGATTCGTATAAGAGTTGTTTATGTAATTGGAGATCATTTGTTTCACGTGTCTGTTCTTGAATTCATTGCACTGTTTAAGAGTTACATAGCTGTTTGCTCTACAGGGAAACCAATATTAGTAGTCATTGAAATATGACTCAGTTTTGAGATACAGTAATATACTTGTACTGCATCTGCTTAGCATCAAAAAAAATGAGAGAATGTTCTATCTACTAACTGTCTGTTTTCTTCTGTACAGAATATTAAAATCAATTTATACTCATGAGTATATATTTTTAACACATTGCTAAATGTATTGTTACATAACTATTTTAGTTATTCGTTGTATGCGGGTTTCATATAAGAAGGGTGCTAGAGATACTAGAGTTCCAGTGTTTCACGTGTCAGTGTTCTAATTCACTGCTTTATTTACAGGAGATCCATACGTGTTTAATCTACAGGTAAAGCAGTGTTAGTAGTCACTCTGTTTAGAGAACAGTAATGTACTTGTACTGCATCTGCATAGCATCACAATATGAATAAAAGAATGTTCTATCTACAAACTGTGTGTTTTTCTCTGTACAAAATAGTAAAATCACACTCATGAGTATATATTTTTAACACATTGCTAAATGTGTAGTTACATAACTCCTTTAGGTATTCTTTGTATGCGGGTTTCATATAAGAAGGGTGCTAGAGTTACTAGAGTTCCAGTGTTTCACGTTTCAGTGTTCTAATTCACTGCTTTATTTACAGGAGATCCATACCTGTTTCATCTACAGATAAAGCAATGTTAGTAGTCACTGAAATAGGTCTCAGTTTAGAGATAAAATAATGCACTTGTACAGCATCTGCTTAGCATCACAAAAAGAATAAGAGAGTGTTCTATCTACCTACTGTCTCTTTTGTTCTGTACAAAATAGTAAAATCAATTCATACTCATGACTATATATTTTTAACTCTTTGCTAAATTAACACGTTGCTAAATACATTGTTACTTAACTCTTTTAGTTATTCGTTGTATGCGGGTTTCATATAAGAAGGGTGCTAGAGATACAAGAGTTCTAGTGTTTCACGTGTCTGTGTTCAATTTCACTGCTTTATTTACAGGAAATACATTCCTTTTTCATCTAACGGTAAAGCAGTGTTAGTAGTCACTCAGTTTGGAGAACTGTAATGTCCTTGTACTGCATCTGCTTAGCATCACAAAATGAATAAAAGAATGATCTATCTACAAATTTTGTGTTTTCCTCTTTACAAAATAGTAAAATCATACTCATGAGTATATATTTTTAACTCATTGCTAAATACATTGTTAAATTAGTCTTTTCCTTATTTGTTGCATGCGGTTTTGTCTCTGTTCAAATTCAATGCACTAATTAAAAAGTTACATAGCTGATTTATTTACAGGGAAAGCAGTGTTAGTATTTACTGAAATAGGACTCAGTTTAGAGATACAGTAATGTACTTGTACTGTATCTGCATAGCATCACAATATGAGTAAAAGAATGTTCTATCTACAAAATGTGTGTTTTCCTCTGTACAAAATAGAAAAATCATACTCATGAGTATATATTTTTAACACATTGCTAAATACATTGTTATATTAGTCTTTTCCTTATTTGTTGCATGCGAGTTTTTTCTCTGTTCAAATTCAATGCACTAATTAAAAGAGTTACATAGCTGTTTTATTTACATGGAAAGCAGTGTTAGTATTTACTGAAATAGGACTCAGTTTAGAGATACAGTAATGTACTTGTACTGTATCTGCTTAACATCCAAAAATGAATAAGAGAATGTTCTATCTGCTAACTGTCTGTTTTCTTCTGTACAGAATAGTAAAATCTATTCATACTAATGACTATATATTTTTTTACACATTGCTAAATGCATTGTTACAGAACTCCTTTAGTTATTCGTTGTATGCATGTTTAATATAAGAAGGGTGTTAGAGTTACTAGAGTTTTAGTGTTTAATGTGTCTGTGTTCAAATTCACTGCTTTATTTACAGGAGATACATACCTGGTTTAATCTACAGGTAAAGCAGTGTTAGTAGTCACTGAAATAGGACTCTGTTTAGAGATACAGTAATGTACTTGTACTACATCTACTTAGCATCACAAAGTGAATAAGATAGTGTTCTATCTACAAACTGTGTGTTTTCTGCTGTACAAAATTGTAAAATCAATTCATACTCATGATTATATATTTTTAACACATTGCTAAATGCATAGTTACTGAACTCTTAGTTATTCATTGTATGCGGGTTTCAAATAAGACGGGTGCTAGAGTTACTACAGTTTTAGTGTTTCACGTGTCTGTGTTCAAATTCACTACTTTATTTACAGGAGATACATACCTGTTTCATCTACAGGTAAAGCAGTGTTAGTAGTCACTCAGTTTAGAGATACAGTAATGTACTTGTACTGCATCTGCTTAGCATTACAAAATGAATAAAAGAATGTTCTATCTACAAACTGTGTGTTTTCTTCTGTACAAAATAGTAAAATCAATACATACTCATGCCTATGTATTTTTATCACATTGCTAAATGCATTGTCATATCAGTCTTTTCCTTATTCGTTGCACACGGGATTTTTATAAGAGTTGTTTATGTAATTGGAGATCATTTGTTTCACGTGTCTGTTCTTGAATTCATTGCACTGTTTAAGAGTTACATAGCTGTTTGCTCTACAGGGAAACCAATATTAGTAGTCATTGAAATATGACTCAGTTTTGAGATACAGTAATATACTTGTACAGCATCTGCTTAGCATAAAAAAAAATGAGAGAATGTTCTATCTACTAACTGTCTGTTTTCTTCTGTACAGAATAGTAAAATCAATTTATACTCAAGAGTATATATTTTTAACACATTGCTAAATGTATTGTTACATAACTCCTTTAGTTATTCGTTGTATGCGGGTTTCATATAAGAAGGGTGCTAGAGTTACTAGAGTTCTAGTGTTTCACGTGACTGTGTTCTAATTCACTGTTGTATTTACAAGAGATCCATACGTGTTTTATCTACAGGTAAAGCAGTGTTAGTATTTACTGAAATAGGACTCAGTTTAGAGATACAGTAATGTACTTGTACTGCATCTGCTTAGCATCACAAAAAGAATAAGAAAGTGTTCTATCTACCTACTGTCTCTTTTGTTCTATACAAAATAATAAAATCAATTCATACTCATGACTATATATTTTGAACTCTTTGCTAAATTAACATGTTGCTAAATGCATTGTTACTTAACTCTTTTAGTTATTCGTTGTATGCGGGATTCATACAAGAAGGGTGCTAGAGTTACTAGAGTTCTAGTGTTTCACATGTCTATGTTCAAATTCACTGCTTTATTTACAGGAGATACATACCTGTTTCATCTACAGGTAAAGCCTTTTTAGTAGTCACTCAGTTTAGAGAACAGTAATGTACTTGTACTGCATCTGCATAGCATCACAATATGAGTAAAAGAATGTTTTATCTACAAACTGTGTGTTTTCCTCTGTACAAAATAGAGAAATCATACTCATGAGTATATATTTTTAACATATTGCTAAATACATTGTTATATTAGTCTTTTTCTTATTTGTTGCATGCGGGTTTTTTCTCTGTGCAAATTCAATGCACTAATTAAAAGAGTTACATAGCTGTTTTATTTACAAGGAAAGCAGTGTTAGTATTTACTGAAATAGGACTCAGTTTAGAGATACAGTAATGTACTTGTACTGTATCTGCTTAGCATCCAAAAATGAATAAGAGAATGTTCTATCTGCAAATTGTCTGTTTTCTTCTGTACAGAATAGTAAAATCTATTCATACTAATGACTATATATTTTTTTACACATTTCTAAATGCATTGTAACAGAACTCCTTTAGTTATTCGTTGTATGCAGGTTTAATATAAGAAGGGTGCTATATTTACTAGAGGTCTATTGTTTCATGTGTCTCTGTTCAAATTTACTGCTTTATTTACAGGAGATATATACCTGTTTCATCTAAAGGTAAAACAGTGTTAGTGGTCACTGAAATAGGACTCAGTTTAAAGATACATTAATGTACTTGTAGTGCATATTCTTAGCATCACAAAGTGAATAAGACAGTGTTCTATCACAACTGTCTGTTTTCCGCTGTACAAAATTGTAAAATCAATTCATACTCATGATTATATATTTTAAACACATTGCTAAATGCATAGTTACTGAACACTTACTTATTCGATGTATGCGCGTTTCAAAAAAGAAGGGTGCTAGAGTTATTAGATTTCTAGTGTTTCACGTGTCTGTGTTCAAATTCACTGCTTTATTTACAGGAGATACATACCTGTTTAATCTACAGGTAAAGCAGTGTTAGTAGTCACTCAGTTTAGCGATACAGTAATGTACTTGTACTGCATCTGCATAGCATCACAATATGAGTAAAAGAATGTTCTATCTACAAACTGTGTGTTTTCCTCTGTACAAAATAGAAAAATCATACTCATGAGTATATATTTTTAACACATTGCTAAATACATTGTTATATTAGTTTTTTTTTATTTGTTGCATGCGAGTATTTTCTCTGTTCAAATTCAATGCACTAATTAAAAGAGTTACATAGCTGTATTATTTACAGGGAAAGCAGTGTTAGTATTTACTGAAATAGGACTCAGTTTAGAGATACAGTATTGTACTTGTACTGTATCTGCTTAACATCCAAAAATGAATAAGAGAATGTTCTATCTGCTAACTGTCTGCTTTCTTCTGTACAGATTAGAAAAATCTATTCATACTAATGACTATATATTTTTTTACACATTGCTAAATGCATTGTTTCAGAACTCCTTTAGTTATTCGTTGTATGCAGGTTCAATATAAGAAGGGTGCTAGAGTTACTAGAGGTTTAGTGTTTAATGTGTCTGTGTTCAAATTCACTGCTTTATTTACAGGAGATACATACCTGTTTCATCTACAGGTAAAGCAGTGTTAGTAGTCACTGAAATAGGACTCTGTTTAGAGATACAGTAATGTACTTGTACTGCATCTACTTAGCATCACAAAGTGAATAAGATAGTGTTCTATCTACAAACTGTGTGTTTTCTGCTGTACAGAATTGTAAAATCAATTCATACTCATGATTATATATTTTTAACACATTGCTAAATGCATAGTTACTCAACTCTTAGTTATTCGTTGTATGCGGGTTTCAAATAAGACGGGTGCTAGAGTTACTACAGTTTTAGTGTTTCACGTGTCTGTGTTCAAATTCACTACTTTATTTACAGGAGATACATACCTGTTTCATCTACAGGTAAAGCAGTGTTAGTAGTCACTCAGTTTAGAGATACAGTAATGTACTTGTACTGCATCTGCTTAGCATCACAAAATGAATAAAAGAATGTTCTATCTACAAACTGTGTGTTTTCTCCTGTACAAAATAGTAAAATCAATACATACTCATGCCTTTGTATTTTTATCACATTGCTAAATGCATTGTCATATCAGTCTTTTCCTTATTCGTTGCACACGGGATTCGTATAAGAGTTGTTTATGTAATGGGAGATCATTTGTTTCACGTGTCTGTTCTTGAATTCATTGCACTGTTTAAGAGTTACATAGCTGTTTGCTCTACAGGGAAACCAATATTAGTAGTCATTGAAATATGACTCAGTTTTGAGATACAGTGATATACTTGTACTGCATCTGCTTAGCATCAAAAAAAATGAGAGAATGTTCTATCTACTAACTGTCTGTTTTCTTCTGTACAGAATAGTAAAATCAATTTATATTCATGAGTATATATTTTTAACACATTGCTAAATGTATTGTTACATAACTCTATTAGTTATTCGTTGTATGCGGGTTTCATATAAGAAGGGTGCTACAGTTACTAGAGTTCCAGTGTTTCACGTGTCAGTGTTCTAATTCACTGCTTTATTTACAGGAGATCCATACGTGTTTAATCTACAGGTAAAGCAGTGTTAGTAGTCACTCTGTTTAGAGAACAGTAATGTACTTGTACTGCATCTGCATAGCATCACAATATGAATAAAAGAATGTTCTATCTACAAACTGTGTGTTTTTCTCTGTACAAAATAGTAAAATCATACTCATGAGTATATATTTTTAACACATTGCTAAATGTATAGTTACATAACTCCTTTAGGTATTCTTTGTATGCGGGTTTCATATAAGAAGGGTGCTAGAGTTACTAGAGTTCCAGTGTTTCACGTTTCAGTGTTCTAATTCACTGCTTTATTTACAGGAGATCCATACCTGTTTAATCTACAGGTAAAGCAGTGTTAGTAGTCACTGAAATATGTCTCAGTTTAAAGATAAAGTAATGTACTTGTACAGCATCTGCTTAGCATCACAAAAAGAATAAGAGAGTGTTCTATCTACCTACTGTCTCTTTTGTTCTGTACAAAATAGTAAAATCAATTCATACTCATGACTATATATTTTTAACTCTTTGCTAAATTAACACGTTGCTAAATACATTGTTACTTAACTCTTTTAGTTATTCGTTGTATGCGGGTTTCATATAAGAAGGGTGCTAGAGATAAAAGAGTTCTAGTGTTTCACGTGTCTCTGTTCAATTTCACTCCTTTATTTACAGGAAATACATTCCTGTTTCATCTAACGGTAAAGCAGTGTTAGTAGTCACTCAGTTTGGAGAATTGTAATGTACTTGTACTGCATCTGCTTAGCATCACAAAATGAATAAAAGAATGATCTATCTATAAATTTTGTGTTTTCCTCTTTACAAAATAGTAAAATCATACTCATGAGTATATATTTTTAACTCATTGCTAAATACATTGTTAAATTAGTCTTTTCCTTATTTGTTGCATGTGGTTTTGTCTCTGTTCAAATTCATTGTACTAATTAAAAAGTTACATAGCTGATTTATTTACAGGGAAAGCAGTGTTAGTATTTACTGAAATAGGACTCAGTTTAGAGATACAGTAATGTACTTGTACTGTATCTGCTTAACATCCAAAAATGAATAAGTGAATGTTCTATCTGCTAACGGTCTGTTTTCATCTGTACAGAATAGTAAAATCTATTCATACTAATGACTATGTATTTTTTTACACATTGCTAAATGCATTGTTACAGAACTCCTTTAGTTATTCGTTGTATGCAAGTTCAATATAAGAAGGGTGTTAGAGTTACTAGAGTTTTAGTGTTTAATGTGTCTGTGTTCAAATTCACTGCTTTATTTACAGGAGATACATACCGGTTTAATCTACAGGTAAAGCAGTGTTAGTAGTCACTGAAATAGGACTCTGTTTAGAGATACAGTAATGTACTTGTCCTTCATCTACTTAGCATCACAAAGTGAATAAGATAGTGTTCTATCTACAAACTGTGTGTTTTCTGCTGTACAAAATTGTAAAATCAATTCATACTCATGATTATATATTTTTAACACATTGCTAAATGCATAGTTACTGAACTCTTAGTTATTCATTGTATGCGGGTTTCAAATAAGACGGGTGCTAGAGTTACTACAGTTTTAGTGTTTCACGTGTCTGTGTTCAAATTCACTACTTTATTTACAGGAGATACATACCTGTTTCATCTACAGGTAAAGCAGTGTTAGTAGTCACTCAGTTTAGAGATACAGTAATGTACTTGTACTGCATCTGCTTAGCATTACAAAATGAATAAAAGAATGTTCTATCTACAAACTGTGTGTTTTCTTCTGTACAAAATAGTAAAATCAATACATACTCATGCCTTTGTATTTTTATCACATTGCTAAATGCATTGTCATATCAGTCTTTTCCTTATTCGTTGCACACGGGATTCGTATAAGAGTTGTTTATGTAATTGGAGATCATTTGTTTCACGTGTCTGTTCTTGAATTCATTGCACTGTTTGAGAGTTACATAGCTGTTTGCTCTACAGGGAAACCAATATTAGTAGTCATTGAAATATGACTCAGTTTTGAGATACAGTAATATACTTGTACTGCATCTGCTTAGCATAAAAAAAAATGAGAGAATGTTCTATCTACTAACTGTCTGTTTTCTTCTGTACAGAATACTAAAATCAATTTATACTCAAGAGTATATATTTTTAACACATTGCTAAATGTATTGTTACATAACTATTTTAATTATTCGTTGTATGCGGGTTTCATATAAGAAGGGTGCTACAGTTACTAGAGTTCCAGTGTTTCACGTGTCAGTGTTCTAATTCACTGCTTTATTTACAGGAGATCCATACGTGTTTAATCTACAGGTAAAGCAGTGTTAGTAGTCACTCTGTTTAGAGAACAGTAATGTACTTGTACTGCATCTGCATAGCATCACAATATGAATAAAAGAATGTTCTATCTACAAACTGTGTGTTTTTCTCTGTACACAATAGTAAAATCACACTCATGAGTATATATTTTTAACACATTGCTAAATGTGTAGTTACATAAGTCCTTTTGTTATTCATTTTATGCGGGTTTCATATAAGAAGGGTGCTAGAGTTACTAGAGTTCCAGTGTTTCACGTTTCAGTGTTCTAATTCACTGCTTTATTTACAGGAGATCCATACCTGTTTCATCTACAGGTAAAGCAATGTTAGTAGTCACTGAAATAGGTCTCAGTTTACAGATAAAATAATGCACTTGTACAGCATCTGCTTAGCATCACAAAAAGAATAAGAGAGTGTTCTATCTACCTACTGTCTCTTTTGTTCTGTACAAAATAGTAAAATCAATTCATACTCATGACTATATATTTTTAACTCTTTGCTAAATTAACACGTTGCTAAATACATTGTTACTTAACTCTTTTAGTTATTCGTTGTATGCGGGTTTCATATAAGAAGGGTGCTAGAGATAAAAGAGTTCTAGTGTTTCACGTGTCTCTGTTCAATTTCACTGCTTTATTTACAGGAAATACATTCCTGTTTCATCTAACGGTAAAGCAGTGTTAGTAGTCACTCAGTTTGGAGAACTGTAATGTACTTGTACTGCATCTGCTTAGCATCACAAAATGAATAAAAGAATGATCTATCTATAAATTTTGTGTTTTCCTCTATACAAAATAGTAAAATCATACTCATGAGTATATATTTTTAACTCATTGCTAAATACATTGTTAAATTAGTCTTTTCCTTATTTGTTGCATGTGGTTTTGTCTCTGTTCAAATTCAATGCTCTAATTAAAAAGTTACATAGCTGATTTATTTACAGGGAAAGCAGTGTTAGTATTTACTGAAATAGGACTCAGTTTAGAGATACAGTAATGTACTTGTACTGTATCTGCTTAGCATCCAAAAATGAATAAGTGAATGTTCTATCTGCTAACTGTCAGTTTTCTTCTGTACAGAATAGTAAAATCTATTCATACTAATGACTATGTATTTTTTTACACATTGCTAAATGCATTGTTACAGAACTCCTTTAGTTATTCGTTGTATGCAAGTTCAATATAAGAAGGGTGTTAGAGTTACTAGAGTTTTAGTGTTTAATGTGTCTGTGTTCAAATTCACTGCTTTATTTACAGGAGATACATACATGTTTCATCTACAGGTAAAGCAGTGTTAGTAGTCACTGAAATAGGACTCTGTTTAGAGATACAGTAATGTACTTGTCCTTCATCTACTTAGCATCACAAAGTGAATAAGATAGTGTTCTATCTACAAACTGTGTGTTTTCTGCTGTACAAAATTGTAAAATCAATTCATACTCATGATTATATATTTTTAACACATTGCTAAATGCATAGTTACTGAACTCTTAGTTATTCATTGTATGCGGGTTTCAAATAAGACGGGTGCTAGAGTTACTACAGTTTTAGTGTTTCACGTGTCTGTGTTCAAATTCACTACTTTATTTACAGGAGATACATACCTGTTTCATCTACAGGTAAAGCAGTGTTAGTAGTCACTCAGTTTAGAGATACAGTAATGTACTTGTACTGCATCTGCTTAGCATTACAAAATGAATAAAAGAATGTTCTATCTACAAACTGTGTGTTTTCTCCTGTACAAAATAGTAAAATCAATACATACTCATGCCTTTGTATTTTTATCACATTGCTAAATGCATTGTCATATCAGTCTTTTCCTTATTCGTTGCACACGGGATTTGTATAAGAGTTGTTTATGTAATTGGAGATCATTTGCTTCACGTGTCTGTTCTTGAATTCATTGCACTGTTTAAGAGTTACATAGCTGTTTGCTCTACAGGGAAACCAATATTAGTAGTCATTGAAATATGACTCAGTTTTGAGATACAGTAATATACTTGTACTGCATCTGCTTAGCATAAAAAAAAATGAGAGAATGTTCTATCTACTAACTGTCTGTTTTCTTCTGTACAGAATACTAAAATCAATTTATACTCAAGAGTATATATTTTTAACACATTGCTAAATGTATTGTTACATAACTATTTTAGTTATTCGTTGTATGCGGGTTTCATATAAGAAGGGTGCTACAGTTACTAGAGTTCCAGTGTTTCACGTGTCAGTGTTCTAATTCACTGCTTTATTTACAGGAGATCCATACGTGTTTAATCTACAGGTAAAGCAGTGTTAGTAGTCACTCTGTTTAGAGAACAGTAATGTACTTGTACTGCATCTGCATAGCATCACAATATGAATAAAAGAATGTTCTATCTACAAACTGTGTGTTTTTCTCTGTACACAATAGTAAAATCACACTCATGAGTATATATTTTTAACACATTGCTAAATGTGTAGTTACATAACTCCTTTAGGTATTCTTTGTATGCGGGTTTCATATAAGAAGGGTGCTAGAGTTACTAGAGTTCCAGTGTTTCACGTTTCAGTGTTCTAATTCACTGCTTTATTTACAGGAGATCCATACCTGTTTAATCTACAGATAAAGCAATGTTAGTAGTCACTGAAATAGGTCTCAGTTTAGAGATAAAGTAATGCACTTGTACAGCATCTGCTTAGCATCACAAAAAGAATAAGAGAGTGTTCTATCTACCTACTGTCTCTTTTGTTCTGTACAAAATAGTAAAATCAATTCATACTCATGACTATATATTTTTAACTCTTTGCTAAATTAACACGTTGCTAAATACATTGTTACTTAACTCTTTTAGTTATTCGTTGTATGCGGGTTTCATATAAGAAGGGTGCTAGAGTTTCTAGAGTTCTAGTGTTTCACGTGTCTCTGTTCAATTTCACTGCTTTATTTACAGGAAATACATTCCTTTTTCATCTAACGGTAAAGCAGTGTTAGTAGTCACTCAGTTTGGAGAACTGTAATGTACTTGTACTGCATCTGCTTAGCATCACAAAATGAATAAAAGAATGATCTATCTACAAATTTTGTGTTTTCCTCTTTACAAAATAGTAAAATCATACTCATGAGTATATATTTTTAACTCATTGCTAAATACATTGTTAAATTAGTCTTTTCCTTATTTGTTGCATGTGGTTTTGTCTCTGTTCAAATTCAATGCTCTAATTAAAAAGTTACATAGCTGATTTATTTACAGGGAAAGCAGTGTTAGTATTTACTGAAATAGGACTCAGTTTAGAGATACAGTAATGTACTTGTACTGCATCTGCATAGCATCACAATATGAGTAAAAGAATGTTCTATCTACAAAATGTGTGTTTTCCTCTGTACAAAATAGAAAAATCATACTCATGAGTATATATTTTTAACACATTGCTAAATACATTGTTATATTAGTCTTTTCCTTATTTGTTGCATGCGAGTTTTTTCTCTGTTCAAATTCAATGCACTAATTAAAAGAGTTACATAGCTGTTTTATTTACATGGAAAGCAGTGTTAGTATTTACTGAAATAGGACTCAGTTTAGAGATACAGTAATGTACTTGTACTGTATCTGCTTAACATCCAAAAATGAACAAGAGAATGTTCTATCTACTGTCTGTTTTCTTCTGTACAGAATAGTAAAATCTATTCATACTAATGACTATATATTTTTTTACACATTGCTAAATGCATTGTTACAGAACTCCTTTAGTTATTCGTTGTATGCAAGTTCAATATAAGAAGGGTGTTAGAGTTACTAGAGTTTTAGTGTTTAATGTGTCTGTGTTCAAATTCACTGCGTTATTTACAGGAGATACATACCGGTTTAATCTACAGGTAAAGCAGTGTTAGTAGTCACTGAAATAGGACTCAGTTTAGAGATACAGTAATGTACTTGTCCTTTTTTTGCTTTGCATCACAAAGTGAATAAGATAGTGTTCTATCTACAAACTGTGTGTTTTCTGCTGTACAAAATTGTAAAATCAATTCATACTCATGATTATATATTTTTAACACATTGCTAAATGCATAGTTACTGAACTCTTAGTTATTCATTGTATGCGGGTTTCAAATAAGACGGGTGCTAGAGTTACTACAGTTTTAGTGTTTCACGTGTCTGTGTTCAAATTCACTACTTTATTTACAGGAGATACATACCTGTTTCATCTACAGGTAAAGCAGTGTTAGTAGTCACTCAGTTTAGAGATACAGTAATGTACTTGTACTGCATCTGCTTAGCATTACAAAATGAATAAAAGAATGTTCTATCTACAAACTGTGTGTTTTCTCCTGTACAAAATAGTAAAATCAATACATACTCATGCCTATGTATTTTTATCACATTGCTAAATGCATTGTCATATCAGTCTTTTCCTTATTCGTTGCACACGGGATTCGTATAAGAGTTGTTTATGTAATTGGAGATCATTTGTTTCACGTGTCTGTTCTTGAATTCATTGCACTGTTTGAGAGTTACATAGCTGTTTGCTCTACAGGGAAACCAATATTAGTAGTCATTGAAATATGACTCAGTTTTGAGATACAGTAATATACTTGTACTGCATCTGCTTAGCATAAAAAAAAATGAGAGAATGTTCTATCTACTAACTGTCTGTTTTCTTCTGTACAGAATACTAAAATCAATTTATACTCAAGAGTATATATTTTTAACACATTGCTAAATGTATTGTTACATAACTCTTTTAGTTATTCGTTGTATGCGGGTTTCATATAAGAAGGGTGCTACAGTTACTAGAGTTCCAGTGTTTCACGTGTCAGTGTTCTAATTCACTGATTTATTTACAAGAGATCCATACGTGTTTTATCTACAGGTAAAGCAGTGTTAGTATTCACTGAAATAGTACTCAGTTTAGAGATACAGTAATGTACTTGTACTACATCTACTTAGCATCACAAATTGAATAAGAAAGTGTTCTATCTACCTACTGTCTCTTTTGTTCTATACAAAATAATAAAATCAATTCATACTCATGACTATATATTTTGAACTCTTTGCTAAATTAACATGTTGCTAAATGCATTGTTACTTAACTCTTTTAGTTATTCGTTGTATGCGGGATTCATACAAGAAGGGTGCTAGAGTTACTAGAGTTCTAGTGTTTCACATGTCTATGTTCAAATTCACTGCTTTATTTACAGGAGATACATACCTGTTTCATCTACAGGTAAAGCCGTGTTAGTAGTCACTCAGTTTAGAGAACAGTAATGTACTTGTACTGCATCTGCATAGCATCACAATATGAGTAAAAGAATGTTTTATCTACAAACTGTGTGTTTTCCTCTGTACAAAATAGAGAAATCATACTCATGAGTATATATTTTTAACATATTGCTAAATACATTGTTATATTAGTCTTTTTCTTATTTGTTGCATGCGGGTTTTTTCTCTGTTCAAATTCAATGCACTAATTAAAAGAGTTACATAGCTGTTTTATTTACAAGGAAAGCAGTGTTAGTATTTACTGAAATAGGACTCAGTTTAGAGATACAGTAATGTACTTGTACTGTATCTGCTTAGCATCCAAAAATGAATAAGAGAATGTTCTATCTGCAAATTGTCTGTTTTCTTCTGTACAGAATAGTAAAATCTATTCATACTAATGACTATATATTTTTTTACACATTTCTAAATGCATTGTTACAGAACTCCTTTAGTTATTCGTTGTATGCAGGTTTAATATAAGAAGGGTGCTATATTTACTAGAGGTCTATTGTTTCATGTGTCTCTGTTCAAATTTACTGCTTTATTTACAGGAGATATATACCTGTTTCATCTAAAGGTAAAACAGTGTTAGTGGTCACTGAAATAGGACTCAGTTTAAAGATACATTAATGTACTTGTAGTGCATATTCTTAGCATCACAAAGTGAATAAGACAGTGTTCTATCACAACTGTCTGTTTTCCGCTGTACAAAATTGTAAAATCAATTCATACTCATGATTATATATTTTAAACACATTGCTAAATGCATAGTTACTGAACACTTACTTATTCGATGTATGCGCGTTTCAAAAAAGAAGGGTGCTAGAGTTATTAGATTTCTAGTGTTTCACGTGTCTGTGTTCAAATTCACTGCTTTATTTACAGGAGATACATACCTGTTTAATCTACAGGTAAAGCAGTGTTAGTAGTCACTCAGTTTAGCGATACAGTAATGTACTTGTACTGCATCTGCATAGCATCACAATATGAGTAAAAGAATGTTCTATCTACAAACTGTGTGTTTTCCTCTGTACAAAATAGAAAAATCATACTCATGAGTATATATTTTTAACACATTGCTAAATACATTGTTATATTAGTTTTTTTCTTATTTGTTGCATGCGAGTATTTTCTCTGTTCAAATTAAATGCACTAATTAAAAGAGTTACATAGCTGTATTATTTACAGGGAAAGCAGTGTTAGTATTTACTGAAATAGGACTCAGTTTAGAGATACAGTATTGTACTTGTACTGTATCTGCTTAACATCCAAAAATGAATAAGAGAATGTTCTATCTGCTAACTGTCTGCTTTCTTCTGTACAGATTAGAAAAATCTATTCATACTAATGACTATATATTTTTTTACACATTGCTAAATGCATTGTTTCAGAACTCCTTTAGTTATTCGTTGTATGCAGGTTTAATATAAGAAGGGTGCTAGAGTTACTAGAGGTATAGTGTTTAATGAGTCTGTGTTCAAATTCACTGCTTTATTTACACGAGATACATACCTGTTTCATCTACAGGTAAAGCAGTGTTAGTAGTCACTGAAATAGGACTCTGTTTAGAGATACAGTAATGTACTTGTACTGCATCTACTTAGCATCACAAAGTGAATAAGATAGTGTTCTATCTACAAACTGTGTGTTTTCTGCTGTACAAAATTGTAAAATCAATTCATACTCATGATTATATATTTTTAACACATTGCTAAATGCATAGTTACTCAACTCTTAGTTATTCGTTGTATGCGGGTTTCAAATAAGACGGGTGCTAGAGTTACTACAGTTTTAGTGTTTCACGTGTCTGTGTTCAAATTCACTACTTTATTTACAGGAGATACATACCTGTTTCATCTACAGGTAAAGCAGTGTTAGTAGTCACTCAGTTTAGAGATACAGTAATGTACTTGTACTGCATCTGCTTAGCATTACAAAATGAATAAAAGAATGTTCTATCTACAAACTGTGTGTTTTCTCCTGTACAAAATAGTAAAATCAATACATACTCATGCCTTTGTATTTTTATCACATTGCTAAATGCATTGTCATATCAGTCTTTTCCTTATTCGTTGCACACGGGATTCGTATAAGAGTTGTTTATGTAATGGGAGATCATTTGTTTCACGTGTCTGTTCTTGAATTCATTGCACTGTTTAAGAGTTACATAGCTGTTTGCTCTACAGGGAAACCAATATTAGTAGTCATTGAAATATGACTCAGTTTTGAGATACAGTGATATACTTGTACTGCATCTGCTTAGCATCAAAAAAAATGAGAGAATGTTCTATCTACTAACTGTCTGTTTTCTTCTGTACAGAATATTAAAATCAATTTATATTCATGAGTATATATTTTTAACACATTGCTAAATGTATTGTTACATAACTATTTTAGTTATTCGTTGTATGCGGGTTTCATATAAGAAGGGTGCTACAGTTACTAGAGTTCCAGTGTTTCACGTGTCAGTGTTCTAATTCACTGCTTTATTTACAGGAGATCCATACGTGTTTAATCTACAGGTAAAGCAGTGTTAGTAGTCACTCTGTTTAGAGAACAGTAATGTACTTGTACTGCATCTGCATAGCATCACAATATGAATAAAAGAATGTTCTATCTACAAACTGTGTGTTTTTCTCTGTACACAATAGTAAAATCACACTCATGAGTATATATTTTTAACACATTGCTAAATGTGTAGTTACATAACTCCTTTAGGTATTCTTTGTATGCGGGTTTCATATAAGAAGGGTGCTAGAGTTACTAGAGTTCCAGTGTTTCACGTGTCAGTGTTCTAATTCACTGCTTTATTTACAGGAGATCCATACCTGTTTAATCTACAGATAAAGCAATGTTAGTAGTCACTGAAATAGGTCTCAGTTTAGAGATAAAGTAATGTACTTGTACAGCATCTGCTTAGCATCACAAAAAGAATAAGAGAGTGTTCTATCTACCTACTGTCTCTTTTGTTCTGTACAAAATACTAAAATCAATTCATACTCATGACTATATATTTTTAACTCTTTGCTAAATTAACACGTTGCTAAATACATTGTTACTTAACTCTTTTAGTTATTCGTTGTATGCGGGTTTCATATAAGAAGGGTGCTAGAGATAAAAGAGTTCTAGTGTTTCACGTGTCTCTGTTCAATTTCACTGCTTTATTTACAGGAAATACATTCCTGTTTCATCTAACGGTAAAGCAGTGTTAGTAGTCACTCAGTTTGGAGAATTGTAATGTACTTGTACTGCATCTGCTTAGCATCACAAAATGAATAAAAGAATGATCTATCTATAAATTTTGTGTTTTCCTCTTTACAAAATAGTAAAATCATACTCATGAGTATATATTTTTAACTCATTGCTAAATACATTGTTAAATTAGTCTTTTCCTTATTTGTTGCATGTGGTTTTGTCTCTGTTCAAATTCATTGTACTAATTAAAAAGTTACATACCTGATTTATTTACAGGGAAAGCAGTGTTAGTATTTACTGAAATAGGACTCAGTTTAGAGATACAGTAATGTACTTGTACTGTATCTGCATAGCATCACAATATGAGTAAAAGAATGTTCTATCTACAAAATGTGTGTTTTCCTCTGTACAAAATAGAAAAATCATACTCATGAGTATATATTTTTAACACATTGCTAAATACATTGTTATATTAGTCTTTTCCTTATATGTTGCATGCGAGTTTTTTCTCTGTTCATATTCAATGCACTAATTAAAAGAGTTACATAGCTGTTTTATTTACATGGAAAGCAGTGTTAGTATTTACTGAAATAGGACTCAGTTTAGAGATACAGTAATGTACTTGTACTGTATCTGCTTAACATCCAAAAATGAATAAGTGAATGTTCTATCTGCTAACGGTCTGTTTTCTTCTGTACAGAATAGTAAAATCTATTCATACTAATGACTATGTATTTTTTTACACATTGCTAAATGCATTGTTACAGAACTCCTTTAGTTATTCGTTGTATGCAAGTTCAATATAAGAAGGGTGTTAGAGTTACTAGAGTTTTAGTGTTTAATGTGTCTGTGTTCAAATTCACTGCTTTATTTACAGGAGATACATACCTGTTTAATCTACAGGTAAAGCAGTGTTAGTAGTCACTGAAATAGGACTCAGTTTAGAGATACAGTAATGTACTTGTCCTACATCTACTTAGCATCACAAAGTGAATAAGATAGTGTTCTATCTACAAACTGTGTGTTTTCTGCTGTACAAAATTGTAAAATCAATTCATACTCATGATTATATATTTTTAACACATTGCTAAATGCATAGTTACTGAACTCTTAGTTATTCATTGTATGCGGGTTTCAAATAAGACGGGTGCTAGAGTTACTACAGTTTTAGTGTTTCACGTGTCTGTGTTCAAATTCACTACTTTATTTACAGGAGATACATACCTGTTTCATCTACAGGTAAAGCAGTGTTAGTAGTCACTCAGTTTAGAGATACAGTAATGTACTTGTACTGCATCTGCTTAGCATTACAAAATGAATAAAAGAATGTTCTATCTACAAACTGTGTGTTTTCTCCTGTACAAAATAGTAAAATCAATACATACTCATGCCTTTGTATTTTTATCACATTGCTAAATGCATTGTCATATCAGTCTTTTCCTTATTCGTTGCACACGGGATTTGTATAAGAGTTGTTTATGTAATTGGAGATCATTTGTTTCACGTGTCTGTTCTTGAATTCATTGCACTGTTTGAGAGTTACATAGCTGTTTGCTCTACAGGGAAACCAATATTAGTAGTCATTGAAATATGACTCAGTTTTGAGATACAGTAATATACTTGTACTGCATCTGCTTAGCATCAAAAAAAATGAGAGAATGTTCTATCTACTAACTGTCTGTTTTCTTCTGTACAGAATAGTAAAATCAATTTATACTCATGAGTATATATTTTTAACACATTGCTAAATGTATTGTTACATAACTATTTTAGTTATTCGTTGTATGCGGGTTTCATATAAGAAGGGTGCTAGAGATACTAGAGTTCCAGTGTTTCACGTGTCAGTGTTCTAATTCACTGCTTTATTTACAGGAGATCCATACGTGTTTAATCTACAGGTAAAGCAGTGTTAGTAGTCACTCTGTTTAGAGAACAGTAATGTACTTGTACTGCATCTGCATAGCATCACAATATGAATAAAAGAATGTTCTATCTACAAACTGTGTGTTTTTCTCTGTACAAAATAGTAAAATCATACTCATGAGTATATATTTTTAACACATTGCTAAATGTATAGTTACATAACTCCTTTAGGTATTCTTTGTATGCGGGTTTCATATAAGAAGGGTGCTAGAGTTACTAGAGTTCCAGTGTTTCACGTTTCAGTGTTCTAATTCACTGCTTTATTTACAGGAGATCCATACCTGTTTAATCTACAGATAAAGCAATGTTAGTAGTCACTGAAATAGGTCTCAGTTTACAGATAAAATAATGTACTTGTACAGCATCTGCTTAGCATCACAAAAAGAATAAGAGAGTGTTCTATCTACCTACTGTCTCTTTTGTTCTGTACAAAATAGTAAAATCAATTCATACTCATGACTATATATTTTTAACTCTTTGCTAAATTAACACGTTGCTAAATACATTGTTACTTAACTCTTTTAGTTATTCGTTGTATGCGGGTTTCATATAAGAAGGGTGCTAGAGATACAAGAGTTCTAGTGTTTCACGTGTCTGTGTTCAATTTCACTGCTTTATTTACAGGAAATACATTCCTGTTTCATCTAACGGTAAAGCAGTGTTAGTAGTCACTCAGTTTGGAGAACTGTAATGTACTTGTACTGCATCTGCTTAGCATCACAAAATGAATAAAAGAATGATCTATCTACAAATTTTGTGTTTTCCTCTTTACAAAATAGTAAAATCATACTCATGAGTATATATTTTTAACTCATTGCTAAATACATTGTTAAATTAGTCTTTTCCTTATTTGTTGCATGCGGTTTTGTCTCTGTTCAAATTCAATGCACTAATTAAAAAGTTACATAGCTGTTTTATTTACAGGGAAAGCAGTGTTAGTATTTACTGAAATAGGACTCAGTTTAGAGATACAGTAATGTACTTGTACTGTATCTGCATAGCATCACAAAATGAGTAAAAGAATGTTCTATCTACTAACTGTGTGTTTTCCTCTGTACAAAATAGAAAAATCATACTCATGAGTATATATTTTTAACACATTGCTAAATACATTGTTATATTAGTCTTTTCCTTATTTGTTGCATGCGAGTTTTGTCTCTGTTCAAATTCAATGCACTAATTAAAAGAGTTACATAGCTGTTTTATTTACATGGAAAGCAGTGTTAGTATTTACTGAAATAGGACTCAGTTTAGAGATACAGTAATGTACTTGTACTGTATCTGCTTAACATCCAAAAATGAATAAGTGAATGTTCTATCTGCTAACGGTCTGTTTTCTTCTGTACAGAATAGTAAAATCTATTCATACTAATGACTATGTATTTTTTTACACATTGCTAAATGCATTGTTACAGAACTCCTTTAGTTATTCGTTGTATGCAAGTTCAATATAAGAAGGGTGTTAGAGTTACTAGAGTTTTAGTGTTTAATGTGTCTGTGTTCAAATTCACTGCTTTATTTACAGGAGATACATACCGGTTTAATCTACAGGTAAAGCAGTGTTAGTAGTCACTGAAATAGGACTCTGTTTAGAGATACAGTAATGTACTTGTCCTTCATCTACTTAGCAACACAAAGTGAATAAGATAGTGTTCTATCTACAAACTGTGTGTTTTCTGCTGTACAAAATTGTAAAATCAATTCATACTCATGATAATATATTTTTAACACATTGCTAAATGCATAGTTACTCAACTCTTAGTTATTCATTGTATGCGGGTTTCAAATAAGACGGGTGCTAGAGTTACTACAGTTTTAGTGTTTCACGTGTCTGTGTTCAAATTCACTACTTTATTTACATTAGATACATACCTGTTTCATCTACAGGTAAAGCAGTGTTAGTAGTCACTCAGTTTAGAGATACAGTAATGTACTTGTACTGCATCTGCTTAGCATTACAAAATGAATAAAAGAATGTTCTATCTACAAACTGTGTGTTTTCTCCTGTACAAAATAGTAAAATCAATACATACTCATGCCTTTGTATTTTTATCACATTGCTAAATGCATTGTCATATCAGTCTTTTCCTTATTCGTTGCACACGGGATTCATATAAGAGTTGTTTATGTAATGGGAGATCATTTGTTTCACGTGTCTGTTCTTGAATTCATTGAACTGTTTAAGAGTTACATAGCTGTTTGCTCTACAGGGAAACCAATATTAGTAGTCATTGAAATATGACTCAGATTTGAGATACAGTGATATACTTGTACTGCATCTGCTTAGCATCCAAAAATAAAATAGAGAATGTTCTATCTACTGTCTGTTTTCTTCTGTACAGAATAAAACATGAGTATATATAAATTCATGAGTATATATTTTTAACACATTGCTAAATGTATTGTTACATAACTATTTTAGTTATTCGTTGTATGCGGGTTTCATATAAGAAGGGTGCTACAGTTACTAGAGTTCCAGTGTTTCACGTGTCAGTGTTCTAATTCACTGCTTTATTTACAGGAGATCCATACGTGTTTAATCTACAGGTAAAGCAGTGTTAGTAGTCACTCTGTTTAGAGAACAGTAATGTACTTGTACTGCATCTGCATAGCATCACAATATGAATAAAAGAATGTTCTATCTACAAACTGTGTGTTTTTCTCTGTACAGAATAGTAAAATCAATTTATACTCATGAGTATATATTTTTAACACATTGCTAAATGCATTGTTACATAACTCTTTTAGGTATTCTTTGTATGCGGGTTTCATATAAGAAGGGTGCTAGAGTTACTAGAGTTCCAGTGTTTCAGGTGTCAGTGTTCTAATTCACTGCTTTATTTACAGGAGATCCATACCTGTTTCATCTACAGGTAAAGCAATGTTAGTAGTCACTGAAATAGGTCTCAGTTTAGAGATAAAGTAATGCACTTGTACAGCATCTGCTTAGCATCACAAAAAGAATAAGAGAGTGTTCTATCTACCTACTGTCTCTTTTGTTCTGTACAAAATACTAAAATCAATTCATACTCATGACTATATATTTTGAACTCTTTGCTAAATTAACACGTTGCTAAATACATTGTTACTTAACTCTTTTAGTTATTCGTTGTATGCGGGTTTCATATAAGAAGGGTGCTAGAGATACTAGAGTTCTAGTGTTTCACGTGTCTCTGTTCAATTTCACTGCTTTATTTACAGGAAATACATTCCTTTTTCATCTAACGGTAAAGCAGTGTTAGTAGTCACTCAGTTTGGAGAACTGTAATGTACTTGTACTGCATCTGCTTAGCATCACAAAATGAATAAAAGAATGATCTATCTACAAATTTTGTGTTTTCCTCTTTACAAAATAGTAAAATCATACTCATGAGTATATATTTTTAACTCATTGCTAAATACATTGTTAAATTAGTCTTTTCCTTATTTGTTGCATGTGGTTTTGTCTCTGTTCAAATTCATTGTACTAATTAAAAAGTTACATAGCTGATTTATTTACAGGGAAAGCAGTGTTAGTATTTACTGAAATAGGACTCAGTTTAGAGATACAGTAATGTACTTGTACTGTATCTGCATAGCATCACAATATGAGTAAAAGAATGTTCTATCTAAAAAATGTGTGTTTTCCTCTGTACAAAATAGAAAAATCATACTCATGAGTATATATTTTTAACACATTGCTAAATACATTGTTATATTAGTCTTTTCCTTATATGTTGCATGCGAGTTTTTTTCTGTTCAAATTCAATGCACTAATTAAAAGAGTTACATAGCTGTTTTATTTACATGGAAAGCAGTGTTAGTATTTACTGAAATAGGACTCAGTTTAGAGATACAGTAATGTACTTGTACTGTATCTGCTTAACATCCAAAAATGAATAAGTGAATGTTCTATCTGCTAACGGTCTGTTTTCTTCTGTACAGAATAGTAAAATCTATTCATACTAATGACTATGTATTTTTTTACACATTGCTAAATGCATTGTTACAGAACTCCTTTAGTTATTCGTTGTATGCAAGTTCAATATAAGAAGGGTGTTAGAGTTACTAGAGTTTTAGTGTTTAATGTGTCTGTGTTCAAATTTACTGCGTTATTTACAGGATACACGTACTGTTTAATCTACAGGTAAAGCAGGGTCAGTATTCACTGAAATAGGACTCAGTTTGGAGATACAGTAATGTACTTGTCCTTTTTTTGCTTTGCATCACAAAGTGAATAAGATAGTGTTCTATCTACAAACTGTGTGTTTTCTGCTGTACAAAATTGTAAAATCAATTCATACTCATGATTATATATTTTTAACACATTGCTAAATGCATAGTTACTGAACTCTTAGTTATTCATTGTATGCGGGTTTCAAATAAGACGGGTGCTAGAGTTACTACAGTTTTAGTGTTTCACGTGTCTGTGTTCAAATTCACTACTTTATTTACAGGAGATACATACCTGTTTCATCTACAGGTAAAGCAGTGTTAGTAGTCACTCAGTTTAGAGATACAGTAATGTACTTGTACTGCATCTGCTTAGCATTACAAAATGAATAAAAGAATGTTCTATCTACAAACTGTGTGTTTTCTCCTGTACAAAATAGTAAAATCAATACATACTCATGCCTTTGTATTTTTATCACATTGCTAAATGCATTGTCATATCAGTCTTTTCCTTATTCGTTGCACACGGGATTCGTATAAGATTTGATTAAGTAATTGGAGTTCATTTGTTTCACGTGTCTGTTCTTGAATTCATTGCACTGTTTAAGAGTTACATAGCTGTTTGCTCTACAGGGAAACCAGTATTAGTAGTCATTGAAATATGACTCAGTTTTGAGATACAGTAATATACTTGTACTGCATCTGCTTAGCATCAAAAAGAATGAGAGAATGTTCTATCTACTAACTGTCTGTTTTCTTCTGTACAGAATATTAAAATCAATTTATACTCAAGAGTATATATTTTTAACACATTGCTAAATGCATTGTTACATAACTCTTTTAGTTATTCGTTGTATGCGGGTTTCATATAAGAAGGGTGCTAGAGTTACTAGAGTTCCAGTGTTTCACGTGTCAGTGTTCTAATTCACTGATTTATTTACAAGAGATCCATACGTGTTTTATCTACAGGTAAAGCAGTGTTAGTAGTCACTGAAATAGTACTCAGTTTAGAGATACAGTAATGTACTTGTACTGGATCTACTTAGCATCACAAAGTGAATAATGGAGTGTTCTATCTACCTACTGTCTCTTTTGTTCTATACAAAATAATAAAATCAATTCATACTCATGACTATATATTTTGAACTCTTTGCTAAATTAACATGTTGCTAAATGCATTGTTACTTAACTCTTTTAGTTATTCGTTGTATGCGGGATTCATACAATAAGTGTTCTAGAGTTACTAGAGTTCTAGTGTTTCACATGTCTATGTTCAAATTCACTGCTTTATTTACAGGAGATATATACCTGTTTCATCTACAGGTAAAGCCTTTTTAGTAATCACTCAGTTTAGAGAACAGTAATGTACTTGTACTGCATCTGCATAGCATCACAATATGAGTAAAAGAATGTTTTATCTACAAACTGTGTGTTTTCCTCTGTACAAAATAGAAAAATCATACTCATGAGTATATATTTTTAACATATTGCTAAATACATTGTTATATTAGTCTTTTTCTTATTTGTTGCATGCGGGTTTTTTCTCTGTTCAAATTCAATGCACTAATTAAAAGAGTTACATAGCTGTTTTATTTACAGGGAAAGCAGTGTTAGTATTTACTGAAATAGGACTCAGTTTAGAGATACAGTAATGTACTTGTACTGTATCTGCTTAGCATCCAAAAATGAATAAGAGAATGTTCTATCTGCAAACTGTATGTTTTCTTCTGTACAGAATAGTAAAATCTATTCATACTAATGACTATATATTTTTTTACACATTGCTAAATGCATTGTTACAGAACTCCTTTAGTTATTCGTTGTATGCAGGTTTAATATAAGAAGGGTGCTAGATTTACTAGAGGTCTATTGTTTCATGTGTCTCTGTTCAAATTTACTGCTTTATTTACAGGAGATATATACCTGTTTCATCTAAAGGTAAAACAGTGTTAGTGGTCACTGAAATAGGACTCAGTTTAGAGATACATTAATGTACTTGTAGTGCATATTCTTAGCATCACAAAGTGAATAAGACAGTGTTCTATCACAACTGTCTGTTTTCCGCTGTACAAAATTGTAAAATCAATTCATACTCATGATTATATATTTTAAACACATTGCTAAATGCATAGTTACTGAACTCTTACTTATTCGATGTATGCGCGTTTCAAAAAAGAAGGGTGCTAGAGTTATTAGATTTCTAGTGTTTCACGTGTCTGTGTTCAAATTCACTGCTTTATTTACAGGAGATACATACCTGTTTCATCTACAGGTAAAGCAGTGTTAGTAGTCACTCAGTTTAGAGATACAGTAATGTACTTGTACTGCATCTGCATAGCATCACAATATGAGTAAAAGAATGTTCTATCTACAAACTGTGTGTTTTCCTCTGTACAAAATAGAAAAATCATACTCATGAGTATATATTTTTAACACATTGCTAAATACATTGTTATATTAGTCTTTTCCTTATTTGTTGCATGCGAGTTTTTTCTCTGTTCAAATTCAATGCACTAATTAAAAGAGTTACATAGCTGTTTTATTTACAGGGAAAGCAGTGTTAGTATTTACTGAAATAGGACTCAGTTTAGAGATACAGTATTGTACTTGTACTGTATCTGCTTAACATCCAAAAATGAATAAGAGAATGTTCTATCTGCTAACTGTCTGTTTTTCTTCTGTACAGAATAGAAAAATCTATTCATACTAATGACTATATATTTTTTTACACATTGCTAAATGCATTGTTACAGAACTCCTTTAGTTATTCGTTGTATGCAGGTTCAATATAAGAAGGGTGCTAGAGTTACTAGAGGTTTAGTGTTTAATGTGTCTGTGTTCAAATTCACTGCTTTATTTACAGGAGATACATACCTGTTTCATCTACAGGTAAAGCAGTGTTAGTAGTCACTGAAATAGGACTCTGTTTAGAGATACAGTAATGTACTTGTACTGCATCTACTTAGCATCACAAAGTGAATAAGATAGTGTTCTATCTACAAACTGTGTGTTTTCTGCTGTACAAAATTGTAAAATCAATTCATACTCATGATAATATATTTTTAACACATTGCTAAATGCATAGTTACTCAACTCTTAGTTATTCATTGTATGCGGGTTTCAAATAAGACGGGTGCTAGAGTTACTACAGTTTTAGTGTTTCACGTGTCTGTGTTCAAATTCACTACTTTATTTACAGGAGATACATACCTGTTTCATCTACAGGTAAAGCAGTGTTAGTAGTCACTCAGTTTAGAGATACAGTAATGTACTTGTACTGCATCTGCTTAGCATTACAAAATGAATAAAAGAATGTTCTATCTACAAACTGTGTGTTTTCTCCTGTACAAAATAGTAAAATCAATACATACTCATGCCTTTGTATTTTTATCACATTGCTAAATGCATTGTCATATCAGTCTTTTCCTTATTCGTTGCACACGGGATTCGTATAAGAGTTGTTTATGTAATGGGAGATCATTTGTTTCACGTGTCTGTTCTTGAATTCATTGCACTGTTTAAGAGTTACATAGCTGTTTGCTCTACAGGGAAACCAATATTAGTAGTCATTGAAATATGACTCAGTTTTGAGATACAGTAATATACTTGTACTGCATCTGCTTAGCATCAAAAAAATGAGAGAATGTTCTATCTACTAACTGTCTGTTTTCTTCTGTACAGAATAGTAAAATCAATTTATATTCATGAGTATATATTTTTAACACATTGCTAAATGTATTGTTACATAACTATTTTAGTTATTCGTTGTATGCGGGTTTCATATAAGAAGGGTGCTACAGTTACTAGAGTTCCAGTGTTTCACGTGTCAGTGTTCTAATTCACTGCTTTATTTACAGGAGATCCATACGTGTTTAATCTACAGGTAAAGCAGTGTTAGTAGTCACTCTGTTTAGAGAACAGTAATGTACTTGTACTGCATCTGCATAGCATCACAATATGAATAAAAGAATGTTCTATCTACAAACTGTGTGTTTTTCTCTGTACAAAATAGTAAAATCATTCTCATGAGTATATATTTTTAACACATTGCTAAATGTGTAGTTACATAACTCCTTTAGGTATTCTTTGTATGCGGGTTTCATATAAGAAGGGTGCTAGAGTTACTAGAGTTCCAGTGTTTCACGTTTCAGTGTTCTAATTCACTGCTTTATTTACAGGAGATCCATACCTGTTTAATCTACAGATAAAGCAATGTTAGTAGTCACTGAAATAGGTCTCAGTTTAAAGATAAAGTAATGCACTTGTACAGCATCTGCTTAGCATCACAAAAAGAATAAGAGAGTGTTCTATCTACCTACTGTCTCTTTTGTTCTGTACAAAATATTAAAATCAATTCATACTCATGACTATATATTTTGAACTCTTTGCTAAATTAACACGTTGCTAAATACATTGTTAATTAACTCTTTTAGTTATTCTTTGTATGCGGGTTTCATATAAGAAGGGTGCTAGAGATACTAGAGTTCTACTGTTTCACGTGTCTGCGTTCAAATTCACTGCTTTATTTACAGGAGATACATACCTGTTTCATCTACTGGTAAAGCAGTGTTAGTAGTCACTCAGTTTGGAGAAATGTAATGTACTTGTACTGCATCTGCTTAGCATCACAAAATGAATAAAAGAATGTTCTATCTACAAACTGTGTGTTTTCCCCTGTACAAAATAGTAAAATCAATACATACTCATGCCTATGTATTTTTATCACATTTCTAAATGCATTGTCATATCAGTCTTTTCCTTATGCTTTGCATGCGGGATTTGTATAAGAGTTGTTTATGTAATTGGAGATCATTTGTTTCACGTGTCTGTTCTTGAATTCATTGCACTGTTTAAGAGTTACATAGCTGTTTGCTCTACAGGGAAACCACTGTTAGTATTCATTGAAATATGACTCACTTTTGAGATACAGAAATATACTTGTACTGCATCTGCTCAGCATCAAAAAGAATGAGAGAATGTTCTATCTACTAACTGTCTGTTTTCTTCTGTACAGAATAGTAAAATCAATTTATACTCATGAGTATATATTTTTAACACATTGCTAAATGTATTGATACATAACTATTTTAGTTATTCGTTGTATGCGGGTTTCATATAAGAAGGGTGCTACAGTTACTAGAGTTCCAGTGTTTCAAGTGTCTGTGTTCAAATTCACTACTTTATTATTTTTTCTTTTTTTCTTTTTTTTTATTATTTATTTATTTATTTTTAATGGGATGACATCAGTAAACCAAGATACATATATTCAAAGGTAATATGTCCAGTTTATCTTAAAGTTCAATTATGTTGCATACCCATCACCCAAAGTCAGATTATCCTGTCACCCTCTATCTAGTTCTCTTTGTGCCCCTCCTTCTCCCACTTCCCTCTCCCTCTCCCCCTTCCCCCCGTAACCACCACACTCTTGTCAATGTCTCTTGGTCTCAGTTTTATGTCCCATCTACGTATGGAAAAATGCAGTTCCTGGTTTTTTCTGTTTTACTTATTTGACTCCGTATAATGTTGTCATGATCCCACCATTTTGCTATAAATGATCCGATGTCATCATTTCTTATGGCTGAGTAGTATTCCATAGTGTATATGTGCCACATCTTCTTTATCCAGTCATCTATTGATGGGCTTTTTGGTTGTTTCCATGTCCTGGCCACTGTGAACAATGCTGCAATGAACATGGGGCTGCATGTGTCTTTACAAGTCAATGTTTCTGAGTTTTTGGGGTATATACCCAGTAGAGGGATTTCTGGGTCATAAGGTAGTTCTATTTTCAGTTTTTTGAGGAACCACCATACTTTCTTCCATAATGGTTGTACTACTTTACATTCCCACCAACAGTGGATGAGGGTTCCTTTTTCTCCACAACCTCTCCAACATTTGCTATTACCTGTCTTGTTAATAAAAGCCAGTCTAACAGGTGTGAGGTGATATCTCTTTGCAGTTTTAATTTGCATTTTTCTAATAACTAAAGAAGATGAGCATCTTTTCATATATCTGTTGGCCATTTGTATTTCTTCCTGGGAGAAGTGTCTGTTCATATCCTCTTCCCATTTTTTTATTGTATTGTTAGTTTGTTTGTCGTTGAGTTTTATGAGTTCTTTGTATATTTTGGCTATTAGGCCCTTATCTGAGCAGGTGTTTAAAAATATCATTTCCCAATTAGTTGGCTGTCTGTTTATCTTGTTATCAATTTCTCTTGCTGAACAAAAACTTCTTAGACTGATGTAGTCCCATTCATTAATTTTTGCTTTCACTTCTCTTGCCTGTGGTGTCAAATTCATAAAAAGCTCTTTAAACTCCAGGTCCATGAGTTTGGTACCTATGTCTTCTTCTATGTACTTTATTGTTTCAGGTCTTATGTTTAGATCTTTGATCCATTTTGAGTTAATTTTAGTACAGGGGGACAAACTGTAGTCCAGCTTCATTCGTTTGCATGTGGTTTTCCAGTTTTCCCAGCACCATTTGTTGAAGAGGCTTTCTTTTCTCCATTGAGTGTTGTTGGCCCCTTTATCAAAAATTATTAGACTATATATATGTGGTTTCATTTCTGGACTTTCTATTCTGTTCCATTGGTCTGAGTGTCTATTTTTCTGTCAATACCATGCTGTTTTGATTGTTGTAAAATTATAATATAGTTTAAAGTCATGTATTGTTTTTTTTTATAAATTTTTATTAATGTTCTATCTCCTAACTATCTGTTTTCTTCTGTACAGAATTATAAAATCTATTCATACTAATGACTATATATTTTTTTTTAATTTTTATTTTATTTTATTTATTCATTTTAGAGAGGAGACAGAGAGGGACAGAGAGAGACAGAGACAGTGGGGAGGAGCTGGAAGCATCAACTCCCATATGTGCCTTGACCAGGCAAGCCCAGGGTTTTTTAACACATTGCTAAATGCATTAATACAGAAGTCTTTAGTTATTTGTTGTATGCAGGTTTCATGTAAGAAGGGTGCTAGATTTCCTTGGGTTCTAGTGTTTAATGTGTCTGTGTTCAAATTCACTGCTTTATTTACAGGAGATACATACCTGTTTCATCTACAGGTAAAACAGTGTTAGTAGTCACTGAAATAGGACTCAGTTTAGAGATACAGTAATGTTCTTGTACTGTATCTGCTTAGCATCACAAAGTTAATAAGACAGTGTTCTATCTACAAACTGTGTGTATTCCACTGTACAAAATTGTAAAATCAATTCATACTCATGATTATATATTTTTAACACATTGCTAAATGCATAGTTACTAAACTTTTAGTTATTCATTGTATGCTGGTTTCAAATAAGAAGGGTGCTAGAGTTCCTAGAGTTCTAGTGTTTCACTTGTCTGTATTCAAATTCACTGCTTTATTTACAGGAGATACATACCTGTTTCATCTACCGGTAAAGCAGTGTTAGTAGTCACTCAGTTTAGAGATAGAGTAATGTACTTGTACTGCATCTGCTTAACAGCACAAAATGAATAAGGAAATGTTCTATCTACTAACTGTCTGCTTTCTTCTGTACAGAATAGTAAAATACATTCATACTAATGACTATATATTTTGAACACATTGCTAAAGTTATTGATACAGAACTTCTTTAGATATTCGTTGTATGCGGGTTTCATATAAGACGGGTGATAGAGTTACTAGAGTTTTAGTATTTCACGTGTCTGTGTTCAAATTCACTGCTGTATATACAGGGGATAAATACCTGTTTCCTCTACAGGTAAAACAGTTTTAGTAGTCACTCAGTTTAGAGATACAGTAATGTAATTGTACTGCATTTGCTTAACATCACAAAATGAATAAAAGAATGTTCTATCTACAAACTGTGTGCTTTCCCCTGTACAAAATAGTAAAATCAATACATACTCATGCCTTTGTATTTTTATCACATTGCTAAATGCATTATCATATCAGTCTTTTCCTTATTCGGTGCATGCAAAATTTGTATAAGAGTTGTTTAGGTAATTGGAGATCATTTGTTTCACGTGTCTGTTCTCGAATTCATTGCACTATTTAAGACTTACATAGCTGTTTGCTCTACAGGGAAACCAGTGTTAGTAGTCATTGAAATATGACTCAATTTTGAGATACAGTAATATACTTGTACTGCATCTGCTTAGCATCAAAAAGTATGAAAGAATGTACTATCTACTAACTGTGTGTTTTCTTCTGTACAGAATAGTAAAATCAATCTATACTCATGAGTATATATTTTTAACACATTGCTAAATGCATTGTTACATAACTCCTTTAATTATTCGTTGTATGCGGGTTACTTGAGTTCCAGTGTTTCACGTGTCAGTGTTCTAATTGACTGCTTTATTTACAGGAGATCCATACCTGTTTCATCTACAGGCAAAGCAATGTTAGTAGTCACTGAAATAGGTCTCAGTTTAGAGATACAGTAATGTACTTGTACTACATCGGCTTAGCATCACAAAAAGAATAAGAGAGTGTTCTATCTCCCTACTGTCTCTTTTGTTCTGTACAAAATACTAAAATCAATTCATACTCATGACTATATATTTTTAACTCTTTGCTAAATTAACACGTTGCTAAATACATAGTTACTTAACTCTATTAGTTATTTGTTGTATGCGGGTTTCATATAAGAAGGGTGCTAGAGATAAAAGAGTTCTAGTGTTTCACGTGTCTCTGTTCAATTTCACTGCTTTATTTACAGGAAATACATTCCTGTTTCATCTAACGGTAAAGCAGTGTTAGTAGTCACTCAGTTTGGAGAACTGTAATGTACTTGTACTGCATCTGCTTAGCATCACAAAATGAATAAAAGAATGATCTATCTATAAATTTTGTGTTTTCCTCTTTACAAAATAGTAAAATCATACTCATGAGTATATATTTTTAACTCATTGCCAAATACATTGTTAAATTAGTCTTTTCCTTATTTGTTGCATGCGGTTTTGTCTCTGTTCAAATTCAATGCACTAATTAAAAAGTTACATAGCTGATTTATTTACAGGGAAAGCAGTGTTAGTATTTACTGAAATAGGACTCAGTTTAGAGATACAGTAATGTACTTGTACTGTATCTGCATAGCATCACAATATGAGTAAAAGAATGTTCTATCTACAAACTGTGTGTTTTCCTCTGTACAAAATAGAAAAATCATACTCATGAGTATATATTTTTAACATATTGCTAAATACATTGTTATATTAGTCTTTTCCTTATATGTTGCATGCGAGTTTTTTCTCTGTTCAAATTCAATGCACTAATTAAAAGAGTTACATAGCTGTTTTATTTACATGGAAAGCAGTGTTAGTATTTACTGAAATAGGACTCAGTTTAGAGATACAGTAATGTACTTGTACTGTATCTGCTTAACATCCAAAAATGAATAAGTGAATGTTCTATCTGCTAACTGTCTGTTTTCTTCTGTACAGAATAGTAAAATCTATTCATACTAATGACTATGTATTTTTTTACACATTGCTAAATGCATTGTTACAGAACTCCTTTAGTTATTCGTTGTATGCAAGTTCAATATAAGAAGGGTGTTAGAGTTACTAGAGTTTTAGTGTTTAATGTGTCTGTGTTCAAATTCACTGCTTTATTTACAGGAGATACATACCGGTTTAATCTACAGGTAAAGCAGTGTTAGTAGTCACTGAAATAGGACTCTGTTTAGAGATACAGTAATGTACTTGTCCTGCATCTACTTAGCATCACAAAGTGAATAAGATAGTGTTCTATCTACAAACTGTGTGTTTTCTGCTGTACAAAATTGTAAAATCAATTCATACTCATGATAATATATTTTTAACACATTGCTAAATGCATAGTTACACAGCTCTTAGTTATTCATTGTATGCGGGTTTCACATAAGACGGGTGCTAGAGTTACTACAGTTTTAGTGTTTCACGTGTCTGTGTTCAAATTCACTACTTTATTTACACGAGATACATACCTGTTTCATCTACAGGTAAAGCAGTGTTAGTAGTCACTCAGTTTAGAGATACAGTAATGTACTTGTACTGCATCTGCTTAGCATTACAAAATGAATAAAAGAATGTTCTATCTACAAACTGTGTGTTTTCTCCTGTACAAAATAGTAAAATCAATACATACTCATGCCTATGTATTTTTATCACATTGCTAAATGCATTGTCATATCAGTCTTTTCCTTATTCGTTGCACACGGGATTTGTATAAGAGTTGTTTATGTAATTGGAGATCATTTGTTTCATGTGTCTGTTCTTGAATTCATTGCACTGTTTAAGAGTTACATAGCTGTTTGCTCTACAGGGAAAACAGTGTTAGTAGTCATTGTATTATGAATCAGTTTTGAGATACAG
>NW_027095587.1:0-37488 GCF_036850765.1 Saccopteryx bilineata | reverse complement strand
CGGCCGTTTTGTTGCGGCGGCCTGGATCTATTCACCCCCTTTGCCCGCTTCAGTTTCTAAATTCACAGTTACCAGAAAAAGCCGCCCTGTTTAGGTTAGTGAGGAAGGCGGAGCATTTCTTACTCCCTATTTCCTTCGGGGTTTGGTTATATATTTAGCCAATTTTTCACTCAATCATACCTTTGGGTGTATTGCAAAGAATCTGGAAGCTCCAAGTATAGGTTTTTCTGTTTCTGGTTGAAGATCTTGTTGAGTTTTGGGGGAGATTTAACGGTATCGCTTCCTACTCCGCCATTACTCTGTTTTTCCACTTCTTCATGATTCAATCTTAAAACAAAATAAGAGGGTGTTTTTATCAGATAATAAATGTAATAGTTGTTTACATTTAAAAACAACTACAATTATGTAAAAGTGATGTTTGTAAACATTAATTGCCTTGTGGTTATGTTCAATCCAAAAGTCATTGTCCTTTACCTCCAACTTAAAAACCAATGCATGCCATTAACTGTAACAAAAAGAAATTAAAATTGCATAAAAACTAGAACATGCACCTAAAAACAGATCTCAGATTTGGAATCAGCGATGCAGAAATATATAGAAAGAGTTCTAAAACCCTATGCAACAAAAAATAAATAAATAATTGTTCCCCAGTGTTATCATCATAATAAGAGTATTTGTAGATTCTTTATTATGTGACAGGCTATAAATATTTTTAAGATAACTAATTGTATTTAATTCTGTGTCTTTGGTCAACTAAATATCAATGGATAATTGGGGGGGTCTTTATCATCCCCGAGTAAAGACAAGTTGCATAACTGGTCCTAGCATGCAGACAGTAGGTGGTTGAAGCTCAGATTCCAATTTGGGTTGATCTGACTCTAAAACCAGATCAGTTAACCCATCTTTTATCTTGTCTTCTGTTTGTTAGAGCTGACTGGGACTTCTGAGCCAAATCAAATCCTATGCTCCCATTTTAGAAGTGAGACAGTCATGACCAAGTGTTAAGTGGTTTAGGATTGGTCAGTCAGCAGCTTGTTGGTGGCATAAGGCTTGTTTAAGACTGTACTTAGTGCCTGACCTGTGGTGGCACAGTGGATAAAGCATTGACCTGGAATGCTGAGGATGCCAGTTCAAAACCCTAGGCTTGCCTGGTCAAGGCACATTTGGGAGTTGATGCTTTCTGTTCCTCCCCCCTTCTCTCTCTCTCTCTCTCCTCTAAAATGAATAAATAAATTTTTAAAAAGAATTGAAAAAATTTAAAAAAAACTATATGTACTTAGTTATCACAGACAGTACTAAACTGCATGTGCCCTGGAATTCCCATGTTCTGATGCAAGTTACTTACATTTTGTCGAGATTCTTCAGTTGTGTGACACTGCTAGACAGCCTACTCTTGCAGTGATGACAGAACAAGGTTAATTCACTGAAGAATTAAGAAGGAACAATGACTATCTGTGGGAAGGAGGACGGTTAATGTTATGCGAAGGTAACTCAAAACCATGCGTGTTACAAATTTCTTCATGGTAGGGGCTTGCAAAGCAAAAGACACACCGGGTGATTTGTACTACGTGCAGAGGACTGCAACTCTTAGGCAAACCCAGCCCTGAGAACAGCACCTCTGCACATTTATTGAGTTCCAAATGTCATAGCTCAGCAGTTAAAACTAGAAAGTTTCACAAGCTGTTTTTCCTATCCGTTTCATCCCCAACCATGCACATTTACTGTTTCTTTTCATGAACAAGGACATAAGAGGAGTCAGAGTCCCAGAGCTTGTCAATCACAAAGGACATCTGGTTCTCGCAGACATTCCTCCAAGAATCCTGCGCACATGCATTTGAGTAACCAGACCAGTGTCTCTCCATGGCCAACACACTCCAAGATCTTCTGTCTCCTATTTACCCTTGCTCTGCAGTTAACTGCCATTTATACTGGTGCAGAGTCATCTCCTACACATGTGGCCCTTCACACATCCAGGGCAACCACCCCAAATGGAAGGCTTCCTATGATGATGAACATGTTGCATGCTTTTGGCTAGTCTGCATCTTTTATCTGCAAGAAAACAGCTGATAAAAATTACAACCCTTTTGTTCCCAGCTTGCTTTTCTTCTGTGAACACCAATCGGGGCGATTTTATTTTTAATGCTATATAGCTCCTGGGCTTTATCTTCCTATCACAGAGGAGAGATTATTATAAACATTGGAATGATTTTGGGTCAGTCATTCTCAAAGTGTTTTCCTGGAACACCAGATCTGCCATATGCTAATAGGAATTATGCGACAGAAGAGTTTCAGTGGCCAATGGGTTTGGGCAAGGCTGAAACTATTAAATTTGATATTTTTTTTCTGTAAGAAATCTTAAGGTGTTTAATATGCATTGTAAATATCAAAGACAGGGGGATGTAGAATACAGTCGTCCCTCGCCATATCACAGTTCACCTTTACCCAGTCTCATTGTATCGCAGATTTATTTATTATTTATTTATTTATTTATTTATTTAATTATTTATTTTTTAACAGAGACAGAAGAGAGTCAGAGTGAGGGATAGACAGAGACAGACAGACAGGAACGGAGAGATGAGAACAATCAATCATTAGTTTTTCGTTGCCACATTGCGAACACCTTAGTTGTTCATTGATTAGCTTTCTCATAATGTGGTCCTTGACCGTGGCCTTCATCAGACTGAGTAACCCTTTGCGATGAGCCAGCGACCTTGGGTCCAAGCTGGTGGCTTGCTCAAACCAGATGAGCTCACGCTCAAGCTGGCAACCTCCGGGTCTCGAACCTGGGTCTTCCACATCCCAGTCCAACGCTCTATCCACTGCACCACCGCCTGGTCAGGCTGTATCACAGATTTTTAAATTGTATATATATATATATATCTAATTTTGTATCGTGGATATTTTGCTATATTGCAGGATTTTGTGGTATATAGATATTTTTATATATTTATTATTTTCATTATTTTTATGGTGAGATAAGCATTTTCTACCCTAAAAATTTGAAAATATAAAAATATTAATTAAAACATATTAAAAATATTACATTGAGGCCCTGGCCGGTGGGCTCAGTGGTAGAGCATCGGCCTGGTTTGCAGATGTCCTGGGTTCAATTCCCAGCCAGGGCACACAGGAGAAGCACCCATCTGCTTCTCCACCCCTCCCTCTCTCCTTCCTCTCTGTCTCTCTCTTCCCCTCCCACAGCCAAGGCTCCATTGGAGCAAAGTTGGCCCGGGTGCTGGGGATGGCTCTATGGCCTCTGCTCAGGTGCTAGAATGGCTCTGGTTGCAACAGAGAAATGCCCCAGATGGGCAGAGCATCGCCCCCTGGTGGGCATGCCAGGTGGATCCTGGTCATGTGTATGCGGGAGTCTGTCTGACTGCCTCCCCATTTCCAACTTCAGAAAAATATTAAAAAAAATTATTACATTAAAATAAAGCCTATACATATATATAAATAATATAAGTTGCTACTTTGAGGATTTTCACCTATTGTGGGCAGGGGTGTTCTGAAAACTAAGCTCCCAATAAACGATGGGCCACTGTATAGCATTTCCCAAATATATTAACCATGAAACCTCTCAGGCTTTCTCCTAAAAGTTATACCACTAAATGCTGTCCCATCTCTGACCTAATTCTCAGGCACTCAGTCTGCTATAGCTAGGCTTCCTCTATATAACTGAAGTCCGCTCCGTGCATAGCGGTGAGGTTCTCCGTTCCTGGTACTCTTGATCAGTTTCTTAGCATTCCTTTTCCTCCCAGCCTTTTTCTCCTCATTTTCTTCTCTTTCTAATATCAGCACATGGTAAAAACAAAAACAAAAAAACCCCAAAACTTAAAAATTTAAAAATGCAACTTGGTATATAGGTGAAGAAATATATAGCTGTGCTGTATAACTTCAGAACACAAAAAGGAAACATTTGCTCAAAAATCTTTGTACTTTGCCAAAGTGCATTACATGACTTGAAAAATATAGCCTTATTAGTATTGCCTTAGAAAGAATATTTTCAAGCCATCGATAGCATCTGGTGAATTAAGGTTTTCTGATTCTCTAGTTGTTTACCCCTGAAAGGTTTTAGAAACAGGGCTTGGAGAGAGGGGAGATGTTGAAGGCTCTTTCATTCCCCTAGGATCCTCAAGCCCAGTCTCCTACTTGCCAGCTCTATCCTTCCTTGGCCTGAGTGGTCCTGATTCCTCATCCACATGATTAATTCTGGAAAGTCCCATAGCATGTGGGGTCTGTATGCTCTAAAACTTGGTAGCATTGACAAAGGCAGGTAAATCTTTTTGTAAATTCACACAGCATTTTGATTTTTAAACAGTAATAGTATGTATTAAAACAGCAATACCAGTTACTTAACAGTAAAACTAGTTTGTTTTGATGTCACCTAAGTTTACATGATACTTAAAAGGGACTGGAATCATAGTTAAAAAGATGCATTTGAACATTTTGTGTCCCTCTGGGTGTCTTTAAGATATTGTTAGGTGGCTAATTGCTATGATTGTAGATGGACATTTCACTCAGTGTGAGCTTCCTGGCTTCTGGCCCCACTATGCCCAGGTCAAGGAGAAAGAGAGGGAAGGGGAGAGGGGAAAAATGGAGCAACTAAGTTTGCAGTGGGGTAGGAGATTTAGGAATTAGCTGTCCTGTCTCCTGGAGACATTGAATCCCATAGCATTGAGTTTAACTGGTAACTTTTAGAGAGGGCTCAGACCTGCTTACCATCACTGATCTGTTTCGTTAGACTACACTGCTAAGGGCTCTATACCTGGGCAAAGTCAAAAGGGTGGTGGAGCCTGAAAAAAAAAGGTGGGTAGCGTGGCTTCTATTCTCCGCCACCTTTATTCTTCCACTGCCACTTTCACCACTCCCTTCTCCATTTTTCCTTCCTTTTCTGCAGTTTGTTGATAAAGCAGGCCCTTTATTCACCAGCTAGCTACTTCAGTTATTTCCTTCATCGCACGGGTTGTTTCTTATACTTTTGTTTTACATTTCTTTCTCTTCCCATAATGTTAGCTGTTAACTCATTTGTGTCCTACACTTTGTTTCGACCAAGGTGTCAATTTCTCAACTTCAACTGATTAGCTCATTGCTTCTTAGTTCCTTTCAAAGCAGCTGTCAAATGGCCAGTGTCTGAGCACTGACAATTTCCAGGGTTGAAACCCCCCCAAAAAAAAAAATCTCAATAGGACCAATGAGTCCTCTGATCCCATCTCAAACCAAGAATTTTATTCACATAAAAATTTATGAATAAACTTTCAATTGTTATGACAACTGCCCTCCAAGGAGGGTGCACTTGCACATTGCCTGCTGAAGAGTGTGTGGGGTTTGGAGAATGAGAGTAACCTGGGGGCAAGAGTTTTGCTGACTCATCTCAGGAGCACTGAATGGCTTTGCAATGACTGAAGGGAAGGAATCTGAGGCTTCCAATGAAGAACAGATTAAGATGAAAATAGGAAGAGGAATTGCAAGAGGGAAATGAAGCCAGAAAGAATGTGATGCAGCTGGCTTAGTAGGAGTGGCCCTAGGACATTGCCTGAAGTGAGGTCACTAAAAGGACATTTCAAGAACAGGGTTGCATAAAAGTTGTGATGTAACATCCTCTTCTGTCTCTTGTGCTCCCTCTCCACAATCTTAAATTCAATAAATTACAATTATACATGTTTTAGGGATACATTTGGTTGCTTGCTTGCTTTATTAGAAACTGCTTAGAAGGCTAAGTTTGACATTTGGGGAAATGTATTGCTGAGCAGAGAAGCAAGCACATGAGGGCTAGGAGCCTGGAGCAGAGCCTGATTATGAGAACAAGGCTGCCCAGGAATGGAAAGGAGTTTGGAGGCAGAGCAAAACTTTGGATGTGCACCAGGCATGGGAACAGGGATTGGAGTTAAATTTTTACCTACATTGCAAAGGGTCCAGGATTTTTGGCCAACATCTGTTTACACACATGTATAATTAGAACACTGATGAGTTTCCCTGGTCCAAATTATAAGCACATAGCATCTGCTTTCCATAAGCTGCTAAGAGAGAAAGTCAGAGAGATCTGATCCAAGGACAATGGCATATTACTTTCATTTAGAAAGAAGGCCTTGGAAAAATCAATGGAGAAACTTGTTAATATAGCAAATATGAAAAACCTGAGAAGGGTCTCTTAAATCCAGAGCTCACTGCCAGTGGCCATGGCAATTGCCTGAAGACCTGGAGAAGGCTGGACTTGGAGGGAGGTTAGCACATATGCCCACATCCTAAAAGATAGGATGCCAGGTAGGGAAACATTGACATCCACAATGGGAAGACACTTTTCCTAATATAAAAGATTTGGAATTGACCCAAATGGCTTTGTACACACCATAAACCATCATCATCTCCCCTCTGATAAAACAAATATTGGAAGGGTGACATGGGCTGGGGTGCTGGCAAGCCTGACTCAGTGGTCCTTGGTTCCATTCAATTCCAAGCAATGAAAGAGTTTCCAGCAAAGAGACACACAGGCATTTGTAAATGAAAACACCTACCGATAGGAAGCATTTATGTACCCACACAGTGCTAAGTAAATGCATCACTTGCATGCATTAAATTTCATTCTCACTATAGATACTGTTTGTAGTTGGTGGAAGTCCTGTGGTTGCCCCAGCTTGATGCAAATATTGACTTTCTGAAGCCTTTAGAAATGACTGAAAGCAATCTGTCACAATCACTGTTGATTACAATTATCAATTTAATTTTTTACTGCAGTGTCCTGGCTCAAAGAACAAATCAATACAACAACACCTTTTCTAGCTGGTGAGCTGCAAGGCTTTGCCTTTTAAAAAAATATGAAATTTTTTATTGACTAACTCCTGAGGTCCTTGAGACAGACATGTGGCAGCAGAAAAAAGAAAAACCCAATACTGAGGCAAAGCCAGGAAAACTTGGACTATGTAAATGTGAAAAAATAGATAATAGTTCTTAGTCTCAGATTTTCTTATCTATAAATAAAGGGATTTGGAATCTTCTCTGGCTTCCGCAGCTGAAATATCTCTTCCAATGTTTTAAGTTATAGGAGCTATTTGCTTTCTATTCTACACTGATTTGCCTGGTTCCTGACACTGGTCATTTATAAATAAGGATCAAGTGTGGACTGGAGCATTGAAACCCAGGACCAGACAGCCAGAGTTCTTGAAATTAGTCTAGTAGTTGTTTCTTTTTGCTCCTCTTTCTTTCAACTGGAAAGTGGAAACTATTCCCACTTTTTCTCAGTAACAATAAATAGCATCCACTCAAATATCCTGAAGTTCCATAGAACAGTCTATGTAAACAAGATGTCACAGATAACATGGGCAGAAGTCCTGCACATGTTTTTGCAGAAAAGCTGTTACACCATCTATGTGACAGATAACAATTTTATGTGTGTGTGTGTGTGTGTGTGTGTAAACAAAGGAATCAAAGGGAATTTTAGGCCTTTGTATATTTACATTTTTTTCTGATAGAAAGCTATTTTTATTTGAACAGTTAATAGCAATAAAACGACTGGAATTTTTGTTGGTGGTGCAATGATTTGCTGTCTTTAGATGAAAAGTATGATATAAAGTCTAAGAAGAGACTGGAAGAAATGTGAAGAGATCTGATTGGTGAAGAGTTCTGACGTGTTTGTGTGGCAGGAAGGGAGTGCATGTTGGAAGCATGTTATAAGATGGGCAGAGTGGAACAGAAAAATGATAGAGGTGTATATTGCCGTATTTTGGGGCTTGAGTACAGATATCTCTTTTGGTCTCATTCTTGCTTTGCTGTCTAAGGATATGGTGTAGGTAATTTTGGAATGTGAACTGTGACAGGTCTCTTCAGCCCCTAGTTGGAGATTATTATAGTCATCTCAACCCTGTCATATCAGTGGGTCCCATCCCACAACCCTTTCCCTTTCAATGTATTTTTTTATATTTGCTATGTCTTTAATTAGGTGTTTGTAATGACCATCTATTGTTCTAAGGTCTTTGAGCATCCTAGCAATCATTATTTTAAACTCTGCATCCAATAATTTGGTTATATCTGACTCATTTAGTTCCTTTTCTGGGGATTTTATTTGTGTTGCATTTTTCTGCCTTTCCATTTTGTTCTGTGTATAAGAAATTTTTGCCTCTGGAGCCCAATGGGTGTGGCTTCTGTTTTCACTAGGTGTAGTCTGTCTGCAGACCCGCCACCCCCTCTGCCTCTGCTGCCTAGGGCCAATCTGTGCCTTGATTGAGGTATGGGCATTGCTGGTGCCAGCCCGTTGGGGCTGTTGCTGTGGTTTCTACCTCTTCTCCACAAAAGGGGCTGTGATCATGTGCCTGGGTCTACAAGCCTTGGTGGCCTCAGCCTTAGCCTTACCCCCATGGGTGGGGGTTATGCGCCATGCACAGGCACCCACCTCAGCACTGTAGGCAATGGTGAACACCTATGATCAGCTGCAGGGTTCGACCTGTTTCCAGGCTTTTGCCCAACCCCCCTTGGGAGGAGTCTTCTCGGGTTGACTGCAAGCCTCAGCTCCACAGGCTGGGTGGGACTGGGCACCTGTGCTCAGTCACGGGACTCTGCTTGTTTTGGGCTTTTGCCCCACCCCCATGGGAGAAGCTGGGTCATATGTCAGGCAGCATGCCTCGGTTTCGCGACCTGGTGAGGCTGCGTGCCCGCACTGTTGCTCAGCGGTGGGTCTCCACCCTTTCCAGGGCTCCCACCCTTCCCCTGCAGGTGGATTGCAGGCAGTCCTGCACTGGGCCTGACCACTTTTGCACATCCCTTCCACCCCCACCAGGCAAGACTGAGCTCATGCCCAGGCCTCAGTCATGGCCAGCTGGCTTCTACCCTTGCCAACGGAACTGCATTTCCATGATCCGCCACTGCCTGCCCTCCAGCAAGCCCTCAGCCATGTTGTTGTGGGCGCTGCAGCTAAGACCCTAACACTCAGTACTGTAGTCCCAAAAGCTCCCTCTTTCTAAGTGACTCTGCTCTCAGTGCCGTGGGAAAGCTTGTTTGGCTGGTGTCCTGCTTCCCTTTGCTGGTATTGCTGTTTCCAGGAGAAATATTCACTTCAGATTTGGGGAGTGACTCAGTCAAAGGGTTAAGGTGGCTATACTTCAAAGTGTTTATCCCTGTGCCTCCTAGATTACACTCTCTTCATGCTGCTCCAGTCCTCTCCTCTCTCCCTGTCCCTCGGAACCCTGGGTGGGTGGTTGTGAGAGAGGTTTTCACTTCCCACCACGTGAGTCTCTCTCAGTTGCCATTTGTTCCGGGGAGCTGGGCAGCCCTCTCTGCATTTCCGCTATTAATTTTTGCCCTTTGAGTATATTTAATTTTATACTTAATTATTCTTTTTGTAGCATATTTATTTTTTCTGCACATTTGTCAGTTACATATACTCTTGTGATGAATGTCTTTTTGCTTTTTTTACTCTTAATATTTTTAATTAATATTTTTTAAATTTTATTTATTCATTTTTAGAGAGAAGAGAGAGGAAAGAGAGACAGAGAAAGAGAAGGGGGGAGAAGCTGGAAGCATCAACTCCCATATGTGCCTTGACCAGGCAAGCCCAAGGTTAAAAACAGGCAACCTCACCATTTCCAGGTGGACGCTTTATCCACTGCGCCATCACAGGTCAGGCCTACACTTAATATTTTTTAGATGAATTCTAAGAGTTGTATTTATGGAATCAAAGCATGTGAACTTACATTAAGTCTGTTAATGTGTATGGACAAATATAAATATTTACTTTTTCAGAAAGAAAAGTTTGCTGTTTTCCCTAGGTTTCATTTTGTCTGGCTGGTGCAGTTTCTGGCTGAGGCTTAGAGTGATGTGTCTGCCAGCTGCAGACCTCATCCGAAGCAAGTCAGGAAGAAGGATAAGCACGGCAGTGGCCTGGCCCAGAGGATGGGTTTCAGATGAGCAGTTAAGTGTGGAAAAGGAAAGTGTTGAGAAAGATTAAGTGCCCTTCAAATATTTGGCTTGTGGGGAAAATGCCCCTGCTTTATCAGCTTATTGATATTCTTTTTTTAATTTTAACGTTATTATTTTTTATTAATTTTAATGCAGTGACATTGATAAATCAGGGTACATATGTTCCGAGAAAACATCTCCAGATTATTTTGACATTTCATTATGTTAAATACCCCTCACCCAAAGTCAAATTGTCTTCTGTCACCTTATATCTGGGTTTCTTTTGTGCCCCTCCCTTCTCCCCACCCTCTCTCTCTCCTTCCTCGCCCCCTCCTAACCCCTCATTACGATTACATTCTTGTTCAAGTCTCTGAGTATTATTTTTTATGTCCCATTTATGTATGGGTTTATATAGGTCTTAGTTGTTTTTTTTTTATTTATTTTACTCCATATAATGTTATCAAGGTCCATCCATGTTATTGTAAATGATCCAATGTCATCATTTCTTATGGCTGGGTAGTATTCCATATTATATATGTACCAAAACTTTTTAATCTACTTGTCCTCTGATGGACACTTGGGTTGATTCCAGATCTTCACTATTGTGAATAATGCTGCCACAAACATGGGGGTGCATTTCTCCTTTTGGAACAGTTCTATGGTGTTCTTATGGTATATTCCTAAAAGTGGGATAGCTGGGTCAAAAGGCAGTTTGATTTTAAGTTTTTTGAGGAATGTCCATACTGTTTTTCACAGAGGCTGCACCAGTCTGCATTCCCTCCAGCAGTGCAGGAGGGTTCCCTTTTCTCCACATCTTCACCAGCACTTATTCTGTGTTGTTTTGTTGAAGAGCACCATTCTGACTGGTATGAGGTGATATCTCATTGTAATTTTAATTGCATTTCTCTAAGGATTAGTGATGTTGAGCATTTTTTATATGCCTATTGGCCACCTGTATGTCCTCTTTGAAGAAGTGTTTATTCATTTCTTTTTCCCATTTTTTGATTGGATTATTTGTATTCCTGATGTTAAGTTTTACAAGTTCTTATAAATATTGGTTATTAACACCTTATCAGACATATTGTCGAATATGTTCTCCCATTGTGTAGTTTGCCTTTTTATTCTGTTCTTATTGTCTTTAACTGTGCAGAAGCCTTTTAGTTTGATATAGTGCCATTTGTTGATCCTGTCTTTTATTTTACTTGCCCATGGAGATAAATGAGCAAATATACCGCTGCAAGAGATGTCGGAAAGCTTACTGCCTATGTTTTCTTCTAAGATGCTTATGATTTTATGGCTTACATTTAAGTCTTTTATCCATTTTGAGTTTATTTTTGTGAATGGTGTAAGATGGTGGTCTAGTTTCATTCTTTTGCAGGTAGCTGTCCAATTTTCCCAACACCATTTATTAAAGAGGCTGTCTTTACTCCATTATATGCCCTTACCTCCTTTGTCAAATATCAGTTGTCCATAGAACTGTGGGTTTATTTCTGGGTTCTTTGTCTGTTCTGTTGATCTATAGGCCTGTTCTTATGCCAGTAGCACCCTGTTTTGAGTACAATGGCCTTGTAATATAACTTGATATCAGGAAGTGTGATATCTCCCACTTTATTCTTCTTTTTAAAGATTGCTGAGGCTATTCATGTTATTTTTTGGTTCCATATAAATTTTTGGAATATGTGATCTATATCTTTAAAGTATATCATTGGTATTTTAATTGGTATTGCATTGAATTTATAAATTGCTTTGGGTAATATAGACATTTTAATGATGTTTATTCTTCCTAACCATGAGCATGGTATATGCTTCCACTTGTTTGTATCTTCCTTGGTTTCTTTTATCAATGTTTTATAATTTTTCAAGTACAAGTCTTTAGTCTCCTTAGACTTTACTAAGGAGTTAAATTTACTCCTAGGTACTTTATTTTTTTGGTTGTAATAGTGAATAGAATTTTTTCTTAATTTTTCTTTCTGACTGTTCATTGCTGGTGTATAAAAATGCCTCTGATTTCTGAGTATTAATTTTATATCCTGCCACTTTGCTGAATTTGTTTATCAGTTCCAGTAGTTTTTTGACTGAGACTTTAGGGTTCTTTATATACAATATCATATTATCTGCAAATAATGATAGTTTTACTTCTTCTTTTCCAACTTGAATGCCTTTTATTTTTCTTCTTGTCTGATTGCTGTGGCTAGGACTTCCAGGACTATGTTGAATAAGAGTGGTGAAAGGGGGCACCCCTACCTTGTTCCTGATTCTAAGGGAATTGCTTTTACTTTTTGCCCATGGAGTATGTCAGCTATCGGTTTGTCATAGATGGCCTTTATCATGTTGAGCTATGTTCCCTGTTTTCCCACTTTGCTGAGAGTTTTCATCATGAATGGGTGCTGGATTTTATCAAATGCTTTTTCGGCATGTATTGAAATTATCATGTGATTTTTCTCCTTCCTTTTGTTTATGCGATGAATCACATTAATTGATTTGCCAATAATGTACCAGCAATAAATCCCACTTGATCATGATGTATGATTTTTTTTTTCATATATTGCTGGATCTAGTTTGCTAATATTTTGCTGAGAATGTTAGCATCTAAATTCATCAGGGATATTGGCCTATAATTTTCTTTCTTTGAGTTGTCTTTGCCTGGCTTTGGAATCAGAATTATGCTTGCCTCATAAATGGAGCTTAGAAGTCTTTTCTCCTCTTGAATTTTTTGAAATAGCATAAGGATAGGAGTTAGTTCTTCTTTCAATATTTGATAGAATTTGCCTGTGAAGCCATCTGGCACAGGGCTTTTCTTTGTTGAAAGTTTTTTGATAATTGTTTTGATCTTATTTGTTGTAATCCATATATTTAGGTTTTTTTATTCTTTTATATTAATTTTTGAAAGATTATCTGTTTCAAAGAATTTGTTCATTTCACTTAGATTGTCTAATTATTTGGCATACATTTCTTTATAGTATTCTTTTCTAATCCTTTGTATTTCTCTTGTGTCAGTTTTTATTTCTCCACTCCCATTTTTAATTGTATTTATTTGAGTCCTCTCTCTTTTTTTCCTTGGTGAGTCTTGTTAAAGGTTCATTGACTTTGTTTACCTTTTCAAAGAACCAGCTCTTGGTTTCATTGATCCTCTGTATTTTTTTTAGCCTCGATGTCATTTATTTTTGTACTGTTCTTTATTATTTCCTTCCATATACTTCCTCTGAGCTTTACTTGCTGTTCTTTTTTTAGTTCTTTTAGATGCAGGATTAAGTTGTTTATTTGAGCTTTTTCTAGCTGCTTGAGGTATGCTTGTAATGCTATGAACTTCTTTCTCAGAACTGCTTTTGCTGATTTTCAGTTTTTGTATACTCATTTTCATTTGTTTCTAGGAATTTTTAAATTTCTTCTTTGATCTCATTGTTAATCCATTTGTTACTTAATAACATGCTATTTAGTTTCCAAGTGTTTGACTATTTTTCTGAGTGGTTTTTTTTTGTAGTTGATTTCATGCCATTGTGATCAGAGAAGATGCTTGATATTTCAAACTTTTTAAATTTGTTGAGATTTGTTTTGTATCCTAACATGTGGTCTATCCTAGAGAATGTACCATAAGCACTTGAAAAGAATGTATATTCTGCTGCTTTAGAGAGAAATGTTCAGAATATATCTATTAAATACAGTTGATCTAGTGTGTCCTTTAAATCTTCTATTTCTTTGCTAATTGTCTCTCTTGAGGATCTATCCAGTGATATTGGTGGGGTATTAAAATACCCTACTATTATACTATTGCTATGGATCTTGCCTTTTATGTCCATAAAAGTCTGCTTTATATATTTAGGTGCTCATATATTAGGTATGTAGATATTTATAATGGCTATATCTTTCTGTTGGATTGCTCCCTTTATCATTACGCAGTGTCCTTCTTTATTCCTTAGTATAGCCTTTGTTTTAAAGTCTATTTTGTCATATATAAGTGTTGCTACCCCAGTTTTTTTTTCATTTTCATTTCAATGAAATATTTTTTTTCAACTTTTTACTTTCAGTCTATGTTTCTCTTTTGTTTTGAGGTGTGTACATCATATGAATGGGTCCTGTTTTCTCATCCACACAGCTACCCTATGTCTTTTGATTGGATCATTTAATCCAATTTCATTTAAGGTTATTATTGATATGTAATAATTTATTGCCATTTTATTCTTTAAATTTACATTCCTCTTTTACTATATTTTACCCCCTTTGTTCTGTTTACAACAGGCCCCTTGACATTTCTTGCAGCATTGGTTTGGTTGTAATAAATTTCTTGAGTTTTTTTTTGTGTTTTTTTTTGTCTGGGAAGCTTTTTAGCTTTTTATTTCTTTTTCAATTTTAAATGATAGCCTTGCTGGATAAAACAATCTTGGTTGTAGGTTTTTGTTCTGCATTACTTTGAATATTTCTTGCCATTCCCTTCTTGGCCTCAAGTGTTTCTGTTGAGAAGTTGGAGGTCATCCTTTTGGGGGTTCATTTGTAGGTCATTGACATTTTTCTCTTTTAGCTTTTAGTATTTTTTTTATCTCTTAGCTTTGGTATTTTAATTATGATGTGTCTTGGTGTAGATTTCTTTGTTTTTTTTTTAATTGAATTCTCTGTGCTTCTTGAACCTGTGTGTCTTTTTCCTGCATCAATTTAGAAATGTTTTTAGCTATGATTTCTTCAAACAGGTTCACTATCCCTTGTTCTTTCTCTTCTTCTTCAGGAACCCCTATGATGTGCGTGTTTTTTCTCTTATGTTGTCACAGAGCTCTCTTAGAGTTTCTTCAGTTTTTGAGCTCTTTTTTTTTGCTGCTTTGCTTTGTATTTTCATATATCTTCTCTTCTAAATTGCTGATTCAATCCTCTGCTTCATCCAGCCTGCTTTTAATTTCTTCCAGTGTAGTCTTCATTTCTGATATTGTATTTGTATATTTGACTGGTTCTTATTTATTATTTCAGTGTCATTTTTGGTGCTTGTTATCTCTTTATTTAGGTGCTCATTTTGTTCATTCATTTTTGCTCTAAGATATTTGAGCATTCTACTAATCATTATTTTAAACTCTGCATCTGATAAATTATTTCCATCTCACTGCATTCCTTTTCTGGGGATTTTTCTTGTTGATTTATTTGGATTGCATTTCTCTGTCTTCCCATTTTGTCTATGTATACTCTCCTCATTTGGGTATATTGTTTGTGAAGCTACATAAGTCTAGGGTTGGTATTCTCTACCTCCAATTTTCAGTTGTGTTATTTTTAGGTCTTCTTTGGTTGGCATCGGTTGTTGTTTGTAATCTGCTGTAGGCTACTTATCTGCTATCACTGTTCTTTTTGCTCTTTGTGTCAGCAATTTTTATGTTTTAGCTGAGTCAGATGTGAAAAGCCCTTCCTTAAGCTTCCATTCTAACAAAGTTTAAGTCCTGAATTGGTGCTTTTTGTATCTGGCAGCTGAATGTGCCTGCCCTGGACCTCCCTGTCTGAAGCCTGGTGCAGATAAGTGGAGGTCACTGCCTATGACTGGCTCTTATCAACCTTCTGGAGCAACATGTGATTCAGATCTTGTGGCTGCTTCTGATGGGCCCAGGTGCCATTGTAATTATCAGCTGCACTCCTAGGCTAGCTTTTATCTACTCCTGACTTGAGGGGAAGTTCCTTTAAAAGTTCAAGTTCCGCCTGACCTGTGGTGGTGCAGTGGATAAAGCGTCGACCTGGAAATGCTGAGGTCGCCGGTTCGAAACCCTGGGCTTGCCTGGTCAAGGCACATATGGGAGTTGATGCTTCCAGCTCCTCCCCCTTCTCTCTCTCTCTGTCTCTCCTCTCTCTCTCTCTCTCTCTCTCCCTCTCCTCTCTAAAATGAATAAATAAATAAAAATTTTAAAAAAAGAAAAAAAAAGAAAAAAAAAGTTCAAGTTCCCCTGAGATCCGCTTTCTATTGCCTCTTATTACTAGCTACTTGTTGGACTCAGTTTTGTAATTCAGTGATGAGGTATGGTATTGGATGTGGCCTGTCCCTTAGCCTTAGGTGTCATTCTATCCAGATTTTTTATTTATTTATTTTGTTTTTTTCTTCTTTTTCAGCACTCCTTAGGGTGTAGTCACAAGGGTCCAGTGGGTGTGGCCCCTGTGCTCCAGTTGTGTTGTCTGCTCACTGGCCTGCTGCTGTTTCTGCCTGGGGCATTTAGGCTCAGGTGTTGCTGGTGCCAGCCTGCCTCCACAGCTGCCGCTGTGTGGACAACGCCCACCGCAGGTGAGGACAATGGAGATGCAGAGACCTGACTCTGGAAACCAGGTTCAGTGATGCAGATCCACCTTATTAAGGAAGTAAGCTAGCTTATATACATGGGTTCAGCCAATAGACAGTTACAACATGTCCTTCACAGCCAATGGCTGAAAAGGTCAGGAAGCTGCCTGGTTGGTGCTGAATTACTTTCTTACAGCAGGCGAGTGCCTCAAAGGGTTTCAGGTGCTGTAGTTTTATCACAGCATTGCATCAGCCACAGCTTCTAGAAATGTGCTCTGCGCTCTACCTACATTTCCTCCTTCTCTTTTAATTAGGTCCAGTTGGACTTGATGAATGACAGCTTGCTGTTGTTGTCTCTATGGGCAGGATAATGCCATTGTGGGGGAAAGCAACCCAGATGTGTGGGTCCACCTGCATCTGGGAGTTAGCAGTTACTATAGCACACATAAGTAGGAACAGATTACCAGGGCCTGGGGCCCATCAGGGGCCATTCTCTGGGCTTGCTCCGCTAAAGCCTTCATATCCCCCCAGGTGATGGGGTGTGCACATTGGCCTGCGAGGTCTTCTTCTGGAGACTCGCCATCTCCTTGGTTGGGGGGTTTGTGGGAGATATCATCTTGGGAAACTGGGACTGGCCTTATGCTTTGTCCTGGGATCCAAATTGGCTGAGGGCTGTTTTCTGGAAAGACACAATCATAACCTCTCCCTTCCATTAGAAGGGGCTGTGGACCATGCTACTGTGCCATGGCTGGGTCCTTCCAGTGTACCACCAATGGCAAAGGGGTTCGGGAGTGACAACTTCTGCTTCTTCAGCTGATGGAGCCTATGGCGGAGTTAGGTTTTGTTTTTGCATGCTCAGTCACGAATGTGTTAGACTCAGAGGCTAAGCCACATTCCTCCTCAGTGGAGGGGGGCACTCCTCAGGGAGAGGGTTAGACTGTAATATTTTTGGAGTAGGGGGAGGGTCCTCAGCCAGAGCGCTGAACAGGCATGCATGTATGGCTAGTAGGGCAGAAGTGAGACCGAGAGGGAAGGTTTGTCCTTCATGTACTGTGGCTGAATGAACACGTTGATGTGTCCCTAAGCCAGGGATTGAAACCAGAGAGGATCTCCCAGTAAGTATAAAGATCCTTTTCACTAACTTTAAATTGCCTACTCTGCAATAGGGCATGGAGAAGGTTTCCCATTGCAGAGGGTCACTCACCCATTGTTTGGATGTAGGTTGGGTCCCTGTTTGGGCACCAGTTGTGGATGAGGCCCATCAGGGGTGAGGACGATGGAGACGCAGAGACCCGACTCTGGAGACCAGGTTTAGTGATGCAAATCTACTTTTTTAAGGAAGTAAGCTAACTTATGTATTGGTTCAGCCAAAAGAATGTTACAGCATGTCCTTCACAGCCAATGGCTGAAAAGGTCAGGGAGCTGCCTGGTTGGAACTGAGTTATTCCTTACAATGAGTGAGCTCCCATCTGGGTGTGCCTAGGATGGTTTCAGGTGCTGGAGTGTTCTCACAGCATTGCATCAGCCACAGCTGCTAGGAATGTGCTCTGCACTCTACCTACACTGCTGCCTCTGCTGCCCTGGGCAGACTTGTGTGGGCCTGTGTGGACTGCTTCCAAGGCCACCCCAGCCTCTGCTGCCACTGATGGTGGGCCTGGGGCATGGGCAAGTTTGCACATGGGCTTGGGCCTCTGCAGCACCTGCAATGGCTTCTGCTTCCATAGGTGGGCCAGCCCAGACCAATTCCGGGACTGCCTCCACCTCCACTGTTGCTGAGGGTGGGTTCACATCACTAGGGTATTTTTGCATCAATTCAGACCTCCTCAGCTGCCCCTGCAGTTCCACCTCTGCTGGTGGGCCTGTGCGGACCTGTTCAGACCATCCCCAATGTCTCTTGGCTTCTGCTTCCACTGAGGGCATGCCTGCACCATGGGCAGGTTTGTATGCCAGCTCAAACCTTCACAGCAGTCGCCGTGGATTCTGCCCTTGTTGGCACTGTCACTTGGGCCTTCGCCTCCACCAAGGGTGGTCCCACACAGCAAGCAAAACTGTGTGTGAGCCTGCACCTCTGCAGTGGCCTCCACAGTTTCTACCTCCACAGGCTGCCTGTGTGTGCTCACTCGGACCTCCCTGGCTTCTGCAGCTGCACCCTGCTGCCTCTGGCCTGCCCGTGCCTGACAAGCACTCAGCAGCATGGGTGGTGGTAAAGCTTAGACCTCTGCACTCACTATTTCTGTCCCTAACATGCTGCCTGTCTCTAAGTGCCTCTTTGTTCTAACTGGGGCAGGAGAGCCTCTGGTGGACGGGTAATTTCTTCCCTTTGCTGGTGATGCTGTTCTCTGGAAAAATGTTCATTTTAGATTTGAGGAGTGACTCACCCGAGGGGTTAGAGTGTTCATCCCTCAAAGTGTCTCCCCCTGTGCCTCCAAGACCACACTCTCCCCTGGCAACTCCAGTCCTCCCAGCGCTCCCTGCTCCTAGAACACCAAGAAAGTGGCTGTGAGCAAGGCTCTTGGTGCAGTCCCTTTAAAACAGAGCCTGTGTCCAAGAGTTTTGCCTCCTTCTCTCAAATAGTAACTAGGGTCGTTTCTGAGCCAAATATAGTCCATAAGCCCCTTCCAGGCTCCAGGGCTCTAGGCTGGGATTCTGGTTTTGGGGCTGGGGACCCACAACTCACTGGGAAACCCTCCCCATCAAGAGATTCACTCCAGGCTGAAGCTTGCTCCTGGAAGTGGGGCAGCCCTTTCCATACCTCTGCCTTTCCTACCAGTCTCAGTGTGGCTTTATTGGTGGTCCCCAGCCCCAAAATAGAATCCTCTTAGTTTAGTCCAAAGTTGGTCTTTCAAAATGAGTGTTCTTAGAATTAAGTTGTGATCCACCTTGATTTTGGAAAGTGGGAGTTGGAGTGTCCTCCTACTCTGTGGCCATCTTGTCTCTCCATGCATGTTTTCTTAATGTACTAAATGGTTTTGTTGTTACATTTAGATTTTTGATGCATTTAAACTATATTATGTGTAGTGTGAAGTATGAATCTAATTTTTTCTGATTCCATGTGGCTACCAGGTATTCTGAGTTTTCTTCATTAAAAAGTCCATTTTTCTTTTATCATAAGACAAATTTCCACAAGAACTTTGGTCTATTATTGAGTTTTTCTTCTGTTTCTCTGGTCTATTTGTGCTCCACTTCTTTATTGTTTTAATTGCAGAGGTTGTATATAAATTAATATCTGATTAGTTTCAACCCTCATAAATTTTCTTTTCTCAGTGTTTTCCTGGCTATGATGCATTTGGTTTTCTCCAGGAATTTTAGTATCAGCTTGTAAAATTACGTGAAGAAGTTTATTCATACTTTTTCAGTATTGTAGTAAATTTATAAATTAATCAAATAACTGACATCTTTATAATGTGCTTGAGTTATTTGTATTCTTTGAGTCTTTGTGTTTTTTGAGTGTAACATCGTATCATATGCAAATAGGAATAATTTTACCTGTTGTTTATCCATTCTTAGCATTTTGACTTTTCTAATACATTGACTAATATCTTTTGCAAAATGTTAAAATTTAGTGAAGGTGGTAGTATCCATGCCATCCATTCCTACTCAGTAGAAATTCCTCTAATAATATACTGGTTTTGTGACAAATGTGCCCTTTATAATATTAAGAAAGTACCTATTGATTAATGTTTTATTAAATGATTTATTCATAATACTAAATTTCAACAGCATTGATAAAAATAACCACTATTTTTTCTTAGATTTATTAATATGGTATGTGATGTTAATGGATTTCTTAATATTAAGCAAAACATAGACTAAATTCCACTTAGTCATAGTGTATTATTTTCTTAATACACTTAAATTATGTTTGCTATTTTTACATCAATATTTTTTTAAACAATTTTATTTTTTTAATGGGGTGACATCAATAAATCAAGATACATATATTCAAAGATAACAAGTCCAGGTTATCTTGTCATTCAATTATGTTGCATACCCATCACCAAAAGTCAGATTGTCCTCTGTCACCTTCTAACTTGTATTCTTTGTGCCCCTCCCCCTCCCCCTTTCGCTCTACCATTTCCCCTTCTCCCCGTAACCACCACACTCTTATCAATGTCTCTTAGTTTCACTTTTATGTCCCACCTACGTATGGAATAATGCAGTTCCTGGTTTTTTCTGATTTACCTATTTCACTTTGTATCATGTTATCAAGATCCCACCATTTTGCTGTAAATGTTCTGATGTCATCATTTCTTATGGCTGAGTAGTATTCCATAGTGTATATGTGCCACATCTTCTTTATCCAGTCATCTATTGACGGGCTTTTTGGTTGTTTCCATGTACTGGCCATTGTGAACAATGCTGCAATAAACATGGGGCTGCATGTGTCTTTACGTATCAATGTTTCTGAGTTTTGGGGGTATATACCCAGTAGAGGAATTGCTGGGTCATAAGGTAGTTCTATTTTCAGTTTTTTGAGGAAACACCATACTTTCTTCCATAATGGTTGTACTACTTTACATTCCCACCAACAGTGTATGAGGGTTCCTTTTTCTCCACAGCCTCTCCAACATTTGCTATTACCTGTCTTGCTAATCATAGCTAATCGAACAGGTGTGAGGTGGTATCTCATTGCCGTTTTGATTTGCATTTCTCTAATAGCTAAAGAAGATGAGCATCTTTTCATACATCTGTTGGCCGTTTGTATTTCTTCCTGGGAGAAGTGTCTGTTCATCACCTCTTCCCATTTTTTTATTAGATTGTTTGTTTGTTTGTTGTTGAGTTTTATGAGTTCTTTGTATATTTTGGATATTAGGCTCTTATCTGAGCTGTTGTTTGAAAATATCATTTCCCATTTAGTTGGCTTTCTGTTTATTTTGTTATCAGTTTCTCTTGCTGAGCAAAAACTTCTTAGTCTGATGTAGTCCCATTCATTAATTTTTGCCTTCACTTCTCTTGCCTGTGGAGTCAAATCCATAAAATGCTCTTTAAAACCCAGGTCCATGGACGTCACGGAAATGGCGCCGTGAGAAGCGCGTCCGACAGCTCTCCCCTAAATCACAACAAATTTATCAACTAGAAACAGAAAAATTTATCCCCGTAGCATTCCGGAGTTCCACACAAACTGAAAGCAAAAGGACTGTCATCACTTGAATCTGAGAGACGAGGGTGTGGAGGAAGCTACCGCAGCGACGCTCATTCAAGCCGCCAGGGAGTGCGCCCGCGGTGAGTCAGCCCATATACTTGGGAACCGCAAGCCGCCGCGAGCGGCTGATCGCCGCCGCGAGCCCGCGAGCTGCCGCGAACCCCCGCGAACCGCCACCGCGAGCTGCCGCGAGCCCCCGCGAACCGCCACCGCGAGCGGCCGCCACGAGCTGCCGCGCGCGCGCGCGCGCCTGGTCCGGTTGAGCACTGCTGACGTTCCCAGCAGCCCGCACACTGCGAGTGGGGGTCGCCGGCCACCGGTGCCCTGAGCGCCCCATTCGCGCACGTGCCTTGGGCATTCCACGCGCCCAGGGCGCCCTACTGGCCCGCACACCCAGGGGACTCCATTATCCTGTGCCTGGTGCGGTCCAGCCGCCAGCGGCGGGGCGAGCGGGAGAGGCTTGGGAGATTCTCTCGGTGGGCGGGGCACCTCACCCAGCCATTCAAGCTAACAATCAAGCGTTGGGGGAGGGGTGCGTGCAGGCAGCCTAAAATACCTTCGGAAACACAGCTGCGACCCAATCACTGAAATTAGCTTAACCCATAAAATCTGCGCACCCTCGGTTCTAATTGATAAGATCTCTCTCAGTTCAGCGATCCAAGACAAGAGGCGTGATATTTTTTAGTGCCTCTCGCTAAAGGGGCGGGGGCAACTTCTGATTGATAGAGCCTCCATATTCAGGGATAGATGCTAACAAGAAGGACTTGGCAGATAATAAGGTCTATACTACACTAGTCGTAAGCAGAGACTAGTGCCTCTTCTTCCCTGCAAAAACAGGCTACAAAGTGTGGAAAGCCTGGGTTGAGAGGTCCAACTAAATGATAGGCGCTGAACAGTCACCTTGACAACAATTGACTCCCACCCCCGCCTGATTACACTGGAGGCCCTGACTGTCAGAGCCTTTCCCAAAGCCTTGCACTGAGTGGGGATAGAGTGGGGATTTCCCAGCTCTTTGAGCCTCTTACTCCCCAGGCAGAAGCAGTTGCAGCCTTATAGCTGGATCACCAGGCTGCTAATTCAGAAAGGGGGGACTAGGAGAGAGAATCCAGGAAAGCAAACTCTCTCATCGTTGGACCCTGCAAACGCCAACAAGCCTTTACTTCCAGCAAGACTAAAGCCAATTATATGACATTGCCATAGAATCCCATCAACTGCAAATCCCTAACTAAGAGTGACACAGGGGCAGAGCCTGGGGTACAGAGTCACCGACTAGGAAGAGGGAGAGAAAAGAAAAAGGAAGAAGTTAACCTCTCAAAATCAAGAAAAACCCACAGACTTTACAACTTGATCCAATAATTTTGTTGTTGTTGTTGTTGTTGTTGCTTGTTTCTTCTATCTTTTTGCCTTTATTTCCTCCACCTCGGTCCTTCTATTCTCTGCCCATCTTATGCTTCCTCTTTCTTGAACTACACTACCCATGAGTGTTGCATTTTATTTTTCTTCTTCATCCTCACCCTCCTTTAAGGTTATACTCCAAAACACTTAACTCTCACTCTCTCCTCTCTTGTTTTATTTTTTTATCTTGCTTTATTTTGTTTTTTTCTCTTCCTATTTTATTTCTTCCTTCGTTTTTCTCTTTTTCTTATTTTTTCCTTTCTATTCGTTTTTTATTTTCTCATTTTACTTTCCTCCCATATAATCCTCAATCACGAACAAATTAGTTAATTTGGGACTCAAGGCTTTTTTCTTGCTTTATTTCTCTTTTTTGCTTTTGTTTTTATTTTTTTTCTTGTTTGTTTATTTTTGTGGCATTTTGGGTCCTCCCAACCCAAGGTCTCCATTGTATTTAGTCTTCGCTCCACTTAATACAACAGATTTTTACTTATTATTTTTATTTTTTCTTCTTTATTTTTCTTTTTTGTTCCGTTTTTCTGATTCCCTCTTATCCCTCTCATTATATCTCTTAGTTGACCATCACTTACAAGCAAATCATCTTATGCTTGTCTAAGATTTTCTTCCTTTTTTTTTTTTTTTTTTTTGCATTTAGTAGGTCCCTACTCCCTTTTTTTGCCCCTTGAACTCTTCACCCCAAATCAGGCCCTCCATTAGCATGATATTTCCCTGAGGAGGGAAGAGAAGGGAAAGAGAAGAGAGAAAAAAGGAGGAAATAATAAATTATTACTGTTTTTTTTTGTGGGGTGTTTTACCCTTTTTTTTTTTTCTTTTTACTCTTTATTAATTCTAATTAGTGCTATCAATAAGACCACCCTCAGATGCCGATAAGAAAGAGGAAATCGAGATGACGTCAGAGTAATGGCGGAGTAGGAAGCGATACCGATAAATCTCCCCCAAAACTCAACAAGATCTTCAACCAGAAACAGAAAAACCTATACTTGGAGCTTCCAGATTCTTCGCAATACACCCAAAGGTATGATTGAGTGAAAAATTGGCTAAATATATAACCAAACCCCGAAGGAAATAGGGAGTAAGAAATGCTCCGCCTTCCTCACTAACCTAAACAGGGCGGCTTTCTCTGGTAACTGTGAATATAGAAACTGAGGCGGGCAAAGGGGGTGAATAGATCCAGGCCGCCGCAACAAAAACGGCCGAACCAGGCTGTGGCTCAGAGATCCAAGCCGAGGAAAATCTGATCCTGTGGCAACCCGGGCAATACAAGCTAACACTCGCGCCAAACCCAAACAAAGAAAGACAAGCGGAGCGGCCATTTTACCCGGTCTCCTGGTCGGTGCGCAGTTAGTGGAAGAGAGATTTCTTCCTGGGCCGCGGAAGTGGGTGCCCGTGTTGCCCCACGGAGAGGCAAGGACGGGGGCCTTTCTGTGGGCTGAGGGCAGAGTCTCTGGGCAGCCCCAGCGCCCTGAGAAGGCCGCGCACGGGAGGGAGTGAGAACTAATCCCAGCGGTGGAGATTTTCCGTGCTGGAGGCTGTTTCACTCAGAGGGAACCGCGGCCGGCCTCATATCCTGGTTTGCGCGTGCAGATAAGGAGAGAGCGATTCCTCCGAGTGCCTTGGCAGTGCGCGCCCGTGTTATTGCACAGAGGGGCAGAGTCAGGGGCCTTTGTGTGGGCCAAAGCGGAATCTCGGGCCGCCCCAGCGCCTTGCAAAAGCCGCACACGGGGACGGAGCGAGACTCAATTCCAACGCTGCAACTTTTCCCTGCGGTTGGGGGTTTCACTCAGAGTGTGAGACTGCTGGCCGGATATCCTGGTTGCATACAGTGAGTGAGAGTTTCCTCCAAGCGCCCCGGAAGTGGGCGCCCGCTTGTGTTACCGGATAGAGTGGCAGAGCCAGAGGTCTTCGAGTGGGCGGAAAGCCCGCCTGATTATGCTAGCAGCTCTGACTGACTGAGCCTTACCCAGAGCCCTGTGCTGAGTGGAAATAGAGTGGGGAGTTGCCAGCAATTTGAGCCTCTTACTATCCAGGCAGAGGCAGCAGCAACCCCATACCTGGACTATCAGGCTACTAATTGAGGAAGGAAAGACTAGGAGAAAGGCTCCAGGAACACGGACTCTCTCACTGTCGGAGCCTATAAATGCTAATGAGCCTCGACTCCCAACGAGAATAAAGCACAATACATGACATTGCCATAGAGACTTATCAACTGCAAACCTCTACCTGAGCATGCCAAAGGGGCAGAACCCGGGGTACAGAGTCACCGACCAGGAAGAGGGAGAGAAAAGAAAAAGCAAGAAGATAACCTCTCAAAATCAAGAATAATCTGCAGACTTTATAACCTATCCCATTTTATTATATTTGTTCGTTTGTTTCTCTTATCTTCATTCTTGAGACTTTTTTTTCCTCCTCCAATTTGGCCGATTAACTCTCTACCGGTCTTACTCTCTCCTCTCCTTGAACTACACTACCCATAAGTGTTACATCTCCCATTATCATTTCTCTTCTCTTCCTTTCTCTCTATGAGGGTTGCACTCCAAAACCCTTAACTCTCTCTCTCTCTCTCCTTTCTTTTTTCTTCTTTTAGTGGTTCCCTCTTTTTTTCTCTCTCTCTCTTTCTTTTCTCCCTCTATATTAGTTTCTTCCTTTCTCCTTTACATCTCCTCTCATTCAAACCTCAATAACAAACAAATTATCTTATCTGGGACTCAAACCTATGTTTGTGGCATTTTGGGGGGTTTTTACTTCACCTTTTTAACTCACTAGCAGTGCTCCCATCCCTGGCTCTCCATATTATCTAGTTCTTGTTCCACTAAATACAATAGTAAGTTTTTAATTTGTCCCCCCATTTTCCATTTTCCTCTTATTCCTCTCATCATAACTCTTAGAAAACCAACACCTAAAAGCAAATCATTTTATTCTTGACCCAAATTTTTCCTTATTTGCTTTTTGTGGGTCCATACGCTCTTTTTTTTTCTTTTTTTTTTCTTTTTCTTCTCTTTTTTGCCCCTTTATTACTTTTCCCCAATTCAGGCCCTCCATCACAGGCATTGTTTGTTATAACTTCACAGTCCACCACAAGATTTTCTCAAGAAAGAGGGGAGAGGAGAGGAGAGGAAAAAAAGGAGGGGGGAATAATTTCCTTTTTTTAAAATTTTTATTTTATTTTATTTTTCTTTATATCATTATTAATTTTTTTAAAAAAAAAACAACTCTTTTCGATTTTTAATTTTTATTTTTTTAACTTTTTATTCTTTATTAAATCTCATTAATACTATCAACAAAACCACCCTCAGATGCCATTAAGGAAGAGAAAATCGAATATCATGGATACAAAAGAAAGAGAGGTAACACAGCTAGATGAGGAAAAATCTATGGAGAAAAAATTTAATATATTGGAAACCTTGGAGCTAAATGACAGAGAATTCAAGATAGAAATCCTAAAAATCCTCCGAGATATACAAGAAAACACAGAAAGGCAATATAGGGAGCTCAGAAAACAACTCAATGAACACAAAGAATATATGTCCAAGGAAATTGAAACTATAAAAACAAATCAAACAGAGATGAAAAACTCAATTCACGAGCTGAAAAACGAAGTAACAAGCTTAGCTAATAGAACAGGTCAGATAGAAGAGAGGATTAGTGAAATAGAAGACAAGCAACTTGAGGCACAACAGAGAGAAGAAGAAAGAGACTCAAAAATTAAAAAAAATGAGATAGCCCTACAAGAATTATCTGACTCCATCAAAAAGAATAACATAAGAATAATAGGTATATCAGAGGGAGAAGAGAGAGAAAATGGAATGGAGAACATACTTAAACAAATAATAGATGAGAACTTCCCAAGCCTGTGGAAAGAACTAAAGCCTCAAGTTCAAGAAGCAAACAGAACTCCAAGTTTTCTTAACCCCAACAAACCTACTCCAAGGCATATCATAATGAAATTGACACAAACCAACAGCAAAGAAAAAATTCTCAAGGCAGCCAGGGAAAAGAAGAATACAACATATAAAGGAAGGCCCATTAGATTATCATCAGATTTCTCAGCAGAAACTCTACAAGCTAGAAGAGAGTGGACCCCAATATTTAACGTCCTGAAAGAAAGGAACTTTCAGCCACGAATATTATACCCATCAAAGCTATCCTTCAAATATGAAGGAGAAATAAAAACATTCACAGATACAGAAAAGATGAGGGAATTTATCATTAGAAAACCCCCACTCCAGGAATTACTAAAGGGGGTTCTCCAATCAGATACAAAGAACAAAAAAAAAAAAAACAGAGCCACAAGTAAAAGCTCCAAGAAGAACACAATAAAACCAAATTTAAACTGTGACAACAACAAAAAGAAAGAGGGGGAGAAGACGGAGATTAACAGTAGCAAAGGACGATGGAGTGCAAAAGTACTCACAAAATAGTTCGCTACAATGAACAGGGTAGGGACCCTTTTCATTACTCAAAGGTAACCACCATTGAAAAAACCACCACAGAAGCACATGAGATAAAAAAGATAGCAACAGAGGAAAGATGTATGGAATACAACCAAATAAAAACAAAAGATAGAAAAACGAAAGAGAAGGATCAAACAAGACACAAAACTAACAGAAAGCAAGATATAAAATGGCAATAGGGAACTCACAAGTATCAATAATTACACTAAATGTAAATGGATTAAACTCACCAATAAAAAGGCACAGAGTAGCAGAATGGATTAAAAAAGAAAATCCAACTGTATGCTGCCTACAGGAAACTCATCTAAGTAACAAGGATAAAAACAAATTCAAAGTGAAAGGCTGGAAAACAATACTCCAAGCAAATAACATCCAAAAAAAAGCAGGTGTAGCAATACTCATATCGGATAATGCTGACTACAAGACAGGAAAAGTACTCAGAGACAAAAATGGCCATTTCATAATGGCTAAGGGGACACTGAATCAAGAAGACATAACAATTCTTAATATATATGCACCAAACCAAGGAGCACCAAAATATATAAGACAGCTACTTATTGATCTTAAAACAAAAACTGACAAAAATACAATCATACTTGGAGACCTCAATACACCGCTGACGGCTCTAGATCGGTCATCCAAACAGAGAATCAACAAAGACATAGTGGCCTTAAACAAAACACTAGAGCACCTGGATATGATAGACATCTACAGGACATTTCATCCCAAAGTGACTGAGTATACATTTTTCTCCAGTGTACATGGATCATTCTCAAGAATTGACCATATGTTGGGCCACAAAAACAACATCAGCAAATTCAGAAAAATTGAAGTTGTACCAAGCATATTTTCTGATCATAAAGCCTTGAAACTAGAATTCAACTGCAAAAAAGAGGAAAAAAATCCCACAAAAATGTGGAAACTAAACAACATACTTTTAAAAAATGAATGGGTCAAAGAAGAAATAAGTGCAGAGATCAAAAGATATATACAGACTAATGAAAATGACAATACGACATATCAGAATCTATGGGATGCAGCAAAAGCAGTGATAAGAGGGAAGTTCATATCACTTCAGGCATATATGAACAAACAAGAGAGAGCCCAAGTGAACCACTTAACTTCCCACCTTAAGGAACTAGAAAAAGAAGAACAAAGACAACCCAAAACCAGCCGAAGAAAGGAGATAATAAAAATCAGAGCAGAAATAAATGAATTAGAGAACAGAAAAACTATAGAAAAAATTAATAGAACAAGGAGCTGGTTCTTTGAAAAGATCAACAAAATTGACAAACCCTTGGCAAGACTTACCAAGGAAAAAAGAGAAAGAACTCATATAAACAAAATCCAAAATGAAAGAGGAGAATTTACCATGGATACCTGTAGATATACAAAGAATTATTGTAGAATACTATGAAAAACTTTATGCCACTAAATTCAACAACCTAGAAGAAATGGATAAATTCCTAGAACAATACAACCTTCCTAGACTGAGTCAAGAAGAAGCAGAAAGCCTAAACAGACCTATCAGTAGAGAAGAAATAGAAAAAACCATTAAAAACCTCCCCAAAAATAAAAGTCCAGGCCCTGACGGCTATACCAGCGAATTTTATCAAACCTTCAAGAAGACTTGGTTCCTATTCTACTGAAAGTCTTCCAAATAATTGAAGAAGAAGCAATACTTCCAAACACATTTTATGAGGCCAACATAACCCTCATACCAAAACCAGGCAAGGATGGTACAAAAAAAGAAAACTACAGACCAATATCTCTAATGAATACAGATGCTAAAATACTAAACAAAATACTAGCAAATCGAATACAACAACATATCAAAAAAATAATACATCATGATCAAGTGGGATTCATCCCAGAATCTCAAGGATGGTTCAACATACGTAAAACGGTTAACGTAATACACCATATCAACAAAACAAAGAACAAAAACCACATGATATTATCAATAGATGCAGAAAAGACTTTTGATAAAATACAACACAATTTTATGTTTAAGACTCTCAACAAAATGGGTATAGAAGGAAAATATCTCAACATGATAAAGGCCATATATGATAAACCATCAGCTAACATCATATTAAATGGCACTAAACTGAAGGCTTTCCCCCTTAAATCAGGAACAAGACAGGGTTGTCCACTCTCTCCACTCTTATTTAATGTGGTACTAGAGGTTCTAGCCAGAGCAATTAGACAAGATAAAGAAATAAAAGGCATCCATATCGGAAAAGAAGAAGTAAAGATATCACTTTTTGCAGATGATATGATCCTATACATCGAAAACCCCAAAGAATCCACAAAAAGACTACTAGAAACAATAAGCCAATACAATAAGGTCGCAGGATACAAAATTAACATACAGAAGTCAATAGCCTTTCTATATGCCAACAATGAAACAATTGAGAACGAACTCAAAAGAATAATCCCCTTCACGATTGCAACAAAAAAAATAAAATACTTAGGAATAAACATAACAAAGAATGTAAAGGACTTTTATAATGAAAACTATAAACCATTGTTAAGGGAAATCGAAAAAGATATAATGAGATGGAAGAATATACCTTGTTCTTGGCTAGGAAGAATAAATATAATCAAGATGGCTATATTACCCAAAGCAATATACAAATTTAATGCAATTCCCATCAAAATTCCAATGACATTTTTTAAAGAAATAGAGCAAAAAATCATCAGATTTATATGGAACTATTAAAAAACCCGAATAGCCAAAGCAATCCTAAAGAAAAAGAATGAAGCTGGGGGCATTACAATACCTGACTTCAAACTCTATTATAGGGCCACGACAATCAAAACAGCATGGTATTGGCAGAAAAATAGACACTCAGACCAATGGAACAGAATAGAAAGTCCAGAAATAAAACCACATATATATAGTCAAATAATTTTTGATAAAGGGGCCAACAACACACAATGGAGAAAAGAAAGCCTCTTCAATAAATGGTGCTGGGAAAACTGGAAAGCCACATGCAAAAGAATGAAACTGGACTACAGTTTGTCCCCCTGTACAAAAATTAACTCAAAATGGATCAAAGATCTAAACATAAGACCTGAAACAATTAAGTACATAGAAGAAGACATAGGTACTCAACTCATGGACCTGGGTTTTAAAGAGCATTTTATGAATTTGACTCCAATGGCAAGAGAAGTGAAGGCAAAAATTAATGAATGGGACTACATCAGACTAAGAAGTTTTTGCTCAGCAAGAGAAACTGATAACAAAATAAACAGAAAGCCAACTAAATGGGAAATGATATTTTCAAACAACAGCTCAGATAAGGGCCTAATATCCAAAATATACAAAGAACTCATAAAACTCAACAACAAACAAACAAACAATCTAATAAAAAAATGGGAAGAGGATATGAACAGACACTTCTCCCAGGAAGAAATACAAACGGCCAACAGATATATGAAAAGATGCTCATCTTCTTTAGCTATTAGAGAAATGCAAATCAAAACGGCAATGAGATACCACCTCACACCTGTTCGATTAGCTATGATTAGCAAGACAGGTAATAGCAAATGTTGGAGAGGCTGTGGAGAAAAAGGAACCCTCATACACTGTTGGTGGGAATGTAAAGTAGTACAACCATTATGGAAGAAAGTATGGTGGTTCCTCAAAAAACTGATAATAGAACTACCTTATGACCCAGCAATCCCTCTACTGGGTATATACCCCCAAAACTCAGAAACATTGATACGTAAAGACACATGCAGCCCCATGTTTATTGCAGCATTGTTCACAGTGGCCAGGACATGGAAACAACCAAAAAGCCCATCAATAGATGACTGGATAAAGAAGATGTGGCACATATACACTATGGAATACTACTCAGCCATAAGAAATGATGACATCGGAACATTTACAGCAAAATGGTGGGATCTTGATAACATGATACGAAGCGAAATAGGTAAATCAGAAAAAACCAGGAACTGTATTATTCCATACGTAGGTGGGACATAAAAGTGAAACTAAGAGACATTGATAAGAGTGTGGTGGTTACGGGGGAGAGGGGAAATGGTAGAGGATAGGGGGTGGGGAGGGGCACAAAGAAAACAAGATAGAAGGTGACAGAGGACAATCTGACTTTGGGTGATGGGTATGCAACATAATTGAATGACAAGATAACCTGGACTTGTTATCTTTGAATATATGTATCCTGATTTATTGATGTCACCCCATTAAAAAAATAAAATTAAAAAAAAAAAAAAAAAAAAAAAAAAAAAAAAAGAAAGAGGAAATCGAATATTATGGATACAAAAGAAAGAGAGGTAACACAAATAGTTGTGGAAAAATCTATGGAGAAAAAGACTAACATATGGAAGCCTTGGAGCTAAATGACAGAGAATTTAAAATAGAAATCTTAAAAATACTCAGAGATATACAAGAAAACACAGAAAGGCAATATAGGGAAATCAGAAAACAACTCAATGAACACAAAGAATATATTACCAAGGAAATTGAAACTATAAAAACAAATTAAACAGAAATGAAAAACTCAATTCAAGAGCTGAAAAACGAGGTAACAAGCTTAGCTAACAGAGCAGCCCAGATTGAAGATAGGATTAGTGAAATAGAAGACAAACAACTTGAGGCACAACAGAGAGAAGAAGAAAGAGACTCAAAAATAATAAAAAATGAGAAAGCCCTACAGGAATTGTCTGACTCCATCAGAAAGAATAACATAAGAATAATAGGTATATCAGAGGGAGAAGAGAAAGAAAATGGAATGGAGAATATACTCAAACAAATAATAGACGAGAACTTCCCAAGCCTGTGGAAGGAACTAAAGCCTCAAATTCAAGAAGCAAACAGAACACCAAGTTTTCTAAACCCCAACAAACCCACTCCAAGGCACATCATAATAAAGATGACACAAACCAATGACAAAGAAAAAATTCTCAAGGCAGCCAGGGAAAAGAAGAGTACAAAATATAAAGGAAGGCCTATTAGATTATCATCAGATTTCTCAGCAGAAACTCTACAAGCTAGAAGAGAGTGGACCCCAATATTTAAAGCCCTGAAAGAGAGGAACTTTCAGCCAAGAATACTATACCCATCAAAGCTATCCTTCAAGTATGAAGGGAGATATAAAAACATTCACAAATACAGAAAAGATGAGAGAATTTATCAACAGAAAGCCCCCACTCCAGGAAATACTAAGGGGGGTTTTCCACCAGATTCAAAGAACAAAAGAAAACAACACCACAAGTAACAGCTCCACCAAGAACACATAAAACCAAACTTAAACTGTGACAACAAAGGAAAAAAAGGGGGGAGAGGATGGAGATTAACAGTAGCAAAGGATGATGAAGTGCAGAAATACTTATAAGATAGGGTACTACTATGAATATGGTAGTACCCTTTTCATTACTTAATGGTAACCACCCTTAAAAAAACCACCACAAAAACACTTGACTTAAAAAAGGTAGCAACAGAGGAAAGAAGTATGGAACACAAACAAACAAAAACAAATGATAGAAAAACAAAAGAGAAGAATCAAACAAGATAAAAAACTAACACAAAGCAATTTATAAAATGGCAGTAGGGAACCCACAAGTGTCAATAATTACACTAAATGTAAATGGATTAAACTTACCAATAAAAAGACACAGAGTAGCAGAATGGATTAAAAAAAGAAAATCCAACTATATGCTGCCTACAAGAAACACATCTAAGCAACAAGGATAAAAACAAATTCAAAGTGAAAGGCTGGAAAACAATACTCCAAGCAAACAACACCCAAAAAAAAAGCAGGTGTAGCAATACTCATATGTAATAATGCTGACTATAAGACAGAAAAAGTACTCAGAGACAAAAATGGTCATTTCATAATGATTAAGGGGAAGTTGAATCAAGAAGACATAACAATCCTTAATATATATGCACCAAACCAAGGAGCACCAAAATACATAAGACAGCTACTTATTGACCTTAAAACAAAAACTAACAAAAATACAATCATACTTGGAGACCTCAATACACCGCTGACGGCTCTAGATCAGTCATCCAAACAGAGAATCAATAAAGATATAGTGGCCTTAAACGAAATACTACAACTCCTGGATATGATAGACATCTACAGGACACTTCATCCCAAAGCGACAGAGTATACATTTTTCTCTAGTGTACATGGAACATTCTCAAGAATTGACCATATGTTGGGCCACAAAGACAATATCAGCAAATTTAGAAAAAATGAAATTGTACCAAGCATATTTTCTGATCATAAAGCCTTGAAACTAGAATTAAACTGCAAAAAAGAGGGGGAAAAACCCACAAAAATGTGGAAACTAAACAACTTACTTCTAAAAAAATGAATGGGTCAAAGAAGAAATAAGTGCAGAAATCAAAAGATATATACAGACAAATGAAAATGAAAATACGACATATCAGAATCTCTGGGATGCAGCAAAAGCAGTAATAAGAGGAAAGTTCATATCACTTCAGGCCTATATGAACAAACAAGAGAGAGCCGAAGTAAACAACTTAACTTCACACCTTAAGGAACTAGAAAAAGAAGAACAAAGACAACCCAAAACCAGCCGGAAGAAAGGAGATAATAAAAATCAGGAGCAGAAATAAATGAAATAGAGAACAGAAAAATCATAGAAAAAATCAATAAAACAAGGAGCTGGTTCTTTGAAAAGATCAACAAAATTGACAAACCCTTGGCAAGACTCACCAAGGAAAAAAGACACAGGACTCAAATAAATAAAATCCAAAATGAAAGAGGAGAGATCACCACAAACATCATAGAAATACAAAGAATTATTGTAGAATACTATGAAAAATTATATGCCACCAAATACAACAACCTAGAAGAAATGGATAAATTCTTAGAACAATACAACCTTCCTAGACTGAGTCATGAAGAAGCAGAAAGCCTAAACAGACCAATCAGCAGGGAGGAAATAGAAAAAACTATTAAAAATCTCCCCAAAAATAAAAGTCCAGGCCCAGACGGTTATACTAATGAATTCTATCAAACATTCAAAGAAGACTTGGTCCTATTCTACTCAAAGTCTTCCAAAAAATTGAAGAAAAAGTAATACTTCCAAACACATTTTATGAGGCCAACATAACCCTCATACCAAAACCTGGCAAGGATGGCACAAAGAAAGAAAACTACAGACCAATATCTCTAATGAATACAGATGCTAAAATACTAAACAAAATACTGGCAAACCGATACAACAACATATTAAAAAAATAATACATCATGATCAAGTGGGATTCATCCCAGAATCTCAAGGATGGTTCAACATACGCAAAACGGTTAACGTAATACACCATATCAACAAAACAAAGAACAAAACCACATGATCTTATCAATAGATGCAGAAAAGGCTTTTGATAAAATACAACACAATTTTATGTTTAAGACTCTCAACAAAATGGGTATAGAAGGAAAATATCTCAACATGATAAAGGCCATATATGATAAACCATCAGCCAATATCCTATTAAACGGCATAAAACTGAGGACTTTCTACCTTAAATCAGGAACAAGACAGGGTTGTCCACTCTCTCCACTCTTATTCAACGTGTGGTGCTAGAAGTTCTGGCCAGAGCAATCAGACAAGACAAAGAAATAAAAGGCATCCATATCGGAAAAGAAGAAGTAAAGCTATCACTTTTTGCTGATGATATGATCCTATACATCTAAAACCCGAAGGACTGCACAAAAAGATTATTAGAAACAATAAACCAATACAGTAAGGTCGCAGGATACAAAATTAACATACAAAAGTCCATAGCCTTTCTATATGCCAACAATGAAATATTAGAAAACGAACTCAAAAAAATAATCCCCTTCACGATTGCAACAAAAAAAATAAAATACCTAGGAATAAACATAACAAAGAACGTAAAGGACCTATATAATGAAAATTACAAAGCATTGTTAAGGGAAATCGAAAAAGATACAATGAGATGGAAAAATATTCCTTGTTCTTGGATGGGAAGAATAAATATAATCAAAATGGCCATATTTACCCAAAGCAATATACAAATTTAATGCAATTCCCATTAAAATCCCTATGAGATTTTTTAAAGAAATGGAACAAAAAATCATCAGATTTATATGGAACTATAAAAAACCCCGAATAGCAAAACAATCCTAAGGAAAAAGAATGAAGCTGGGGGCATTACAATACCTGACTTTAAACTATATTATAGGGCCACGATAATCAAAACAGCATGGTATTGGCAGAAAAATAGATACTCAGAACAATGGAACAGAATAGAAAGCCCAGAAATAAAACCACATATATATGGTCAAATAATCTTTGATAAAGGGGCCAACAACACACAATGGAGAAAAGAAAGCCTCTTCAACAAATGGTGTTGGGAAAACTGGAAAGCCACATGCAAAAGAATGAAATTCGACTACAGCCTGTCCCCGTGTACTAAAATTAATTCAAAATGGATCAAAGACCTAAATATAAGACCTGAAACAATAAAGTACATAGAAGAAGACATAGGTACTAAAATCATGGACCTGGGTTTTTAAAGAACATTTTATGAACTTGACTCCAATGGCAAGAGAAGGAAGGCAAAGATAAATGAATGGGACTACATCAGAATTAAAAGTTTTTGCTCAGCAAGAGAAACTGATATCAAATAAACAGACAGCCAACTATATGGGAACTGATATTTTCAAACGACAGCTCAGATAAGGGCCTAATATCCCAAAATTTACAAAGAACTCATAAAACTCAACAACAAACAACAAGCAATCCAATAAAAAAATGGGAAGAGGACATGAACAGACACTTCTCCAGGAAGAGATACAAATGGCCAACAGATATATGAAAAGATGCTCAGCTTCATTAGTTATTAGAGAAATGCAAATCAAACTACAATGAGATACCACCTCACCCCTGTTAGATTAGCTATTATCAACAAGACGGGTAATAGCAAATGTTGGAGAGGCTGTGGAGAAAAAGGAACCCTCATTCACTGTTGGTGGGACTGTAAAGTAGTACAACCATTATGGAGGATAGTATGGTGGTTCCTCAAAAAACTGCAAATAGAACTACCTTATGACCCAGCAATCCCTCTACTGGGTATAGACCCCAAAACCTCAGAAACATTGATACGTGAAGACACATGTTAGCCCCATGTTCATTGCAGCACTGTTCACAGTGGCCAAGACATGGAAACAACCAAAAAGCCCTTCAATAGAAGACTGGGATAAAGAAGATGTGGCACATATACACTATGGAATACTACTCAGCCATAAGAAATGATGACATCAGATCATTTACAGCAAAATGGTGGGATCTTGATAACATTATAAGGAGTGAAATAAGCAAATCAGAAAAAAACAAGAACTGCATGATTCCATACTTTGGTGGAACATAATAATGAGACTAAGAGACGTGGACAAGAGTGTGGTGGTTACCAAGGGTGGGGGGGGGAGGGAGGACATGGGAGGGAGGGAGGGAGAGAGTTAGGGGGAGGTGGAGGGGCACAGAGAAAACTAGATAGAGGGTGTCGGAGGACAATCTGACATTGGGCGAGGGGTTTGCAACATAATCTGATGACAAAATAACCTAGACATGTTTTCTTTGAATATATGTACCCTGATTTATTAATGTCATCCCATTACCATTAATAAAAATTTATTAAAAAAATAAAAAATAAAAAAAATAAAACCCAGGTCCATGAGTTGAGTAACTATGTCTTCTTCTATGTACTTAATTGTTTCAGGTCTTATGTTTAGATCTTTGATCCATTTTGAGTTAATTTTTGTACAGGGGGACAAACTGTAGTCCAGTTTCATTCTTTTGCATGTGGCTTTCCAGTTTTCCAGCACATTTATTGAAGAGGCTTTCTTTTCTCCATTGTGTGTGTTTGGCCCCTTTATCAAAAATTATTTGACTATATATATGTGGTTTTATTTCTGGACTTTCTATTCTGTTCCATTGGTATGAGTGTCTATTTTTCTGCCAATACCATGCTGTTTTGATTGTCGTGGCCCTATAATAGAGTTTGAAGTCAGGTATTGTAATGCCCCCAGCTTCATTCTTTTTCTTTAGGATTGCTTTGGCTATTCGGGTTTTTTAATAGTTCCATATAAATCTGATGGTTTTTTTGCTCTATTTCTTTAAAAAATGTCATTGGAAGTTTGATGGGAATTGCATTAAATTTGTATATTGCTTTGGGTAATATAGCCATCTTGATTATATTTATTCTTCCTAGCCAAGAACAAGGTATATTCTTCCATCTCATTATATCTTTTTTGATTTCCCTTAACAATGGTTTATAGTTTTCATTATAAAAGTCTTTACATTCTTTGTTATGTTTATTCCTAAGTATTTTA